>NC_092248.1:11679202-11979202 GCF_036320965.1 Panulirus ornatus
ATATATATATATATATATATATATATATATATATATATATATATATATATATATATGTATATATATATATTTATATGTATATTGTCTGCCATGGCCAGGCAAGCACAGCTGAAGTTTAAGGGAAGATCATGGCTGTATCTGTGGCCTTAGGCCATCATGACTTCCAGTTGTACTTGGGGTCATGAACTCTGCTGGATCGTCATGAACAATACCGATGAACCACTAGATGGTTCAGACAGGTGAAGCAGGCGGGATGAAGGAGGGATAGAGCAAGAGGAGAGGTTGGTAGACAGAGAGAAACGAACTGGAGCAGCAGACATTCGTCCAGCAACTGCACACACTCGTCCAGCAGCTGCACACACTCGTCCAGCAGGTGCACGCACTCGTCCAGCAGCTGCATCCACTCGTCCAGCAGCTGCACCCACTCGTCCAGCTGTCACCTTCATTTTGCTCAATCTGGGGAGTTGAAATGGAGTTTTCTCTCACTCAATATTCGTCTCGGTATCTTCGTGAAACTTTCCCCTCGGAACTCGTGGTTTGGTACTTGTGTAAGAGGATGGATGAAAGAAAGAGACATTATCTTTAACATGATTATTATCCACAAATGCCATTATTATCCCTTAACAAAATACACTGTAATTGGCATTTAGGACCTCCTGCAAGCTCCAAGTATCCTTAGCGGGAGGGCGAGACCATCTCCTACAAAGAACATGAATATTATTTATCTTGGCATCACTGGGTACTAACCAATCTGGCCGAAACACACACTATGCATCTAACTCACCCTCGATCTATCTCTTAATTTCTTCTTTCTCCTCACTAACGTACTCACATTCACCTCCTCTCCTCATACGACCTTAGAATTCCATCTTGCTCACTACCTACCTCCATCTTTTTCTCATCGTTCTCTGTATTTCAGGTGGAAAATCATCAGATGAGAAATCAACGCTCCTATGGGCAGAGAAAATCATTCTCGCTCACACAGGCCGGCTAACAGAAAGACCTTTGTCTTTTGCTGCAAGGAATCCTTGCTTGACTTAACACTTTGAAAAAGTAACAATACAGGTTCACCTGTTCTTCAAGTTCCTTAAGTGAATTCTATGTATGAAGGGATGTTTACTCCAGAACGATATCCATCTTGAAGGAATCTACCTAGCAGTTATACTCACCAACATGAGGGAATTTTATTTAACCGCTTGAATCATTAACTTGTGATGATGTTGTTAGTAGTTACACTCATCAGCTTGAAGGGATTTAATCCTAGTAATTATCATCATAAGTATAAGGGATGGACTAATTAGCAATTATACTCACTAGCTTGATGGGTTTTGGTTAGCAAATAGAACCATCACACTGAGGGGATAAAGCCAACGAGAGGATTGTTTCTTAATACTAATTCCCAATAATTTTGGATTTAAGTATTTCGTTCCTGTAAGTTTGTCGACGTATGAACATGCTCGTTTTAGATATCGAGACGATCTTAGAGCCAAACTCTCATCACAATAGATGAAAAGCATCAAGCAAAGCCACGCGCATGTGGTGTAAGTTGGGACATTTGTCAACAGTTTATGGAAGTCTAGCCTGGAACCAGAGGGAAGGTCTACTGCACGCAGACTTATTTATCATCTAGGAAACGATTCCTGGAAATATAAGACATAACACTATAGATATTGCTATCCTCAAATTACAGGAAGATTCATCTTACATAAAGAGTATCGTTTACTTTTATTCATTCAATGAGAGTATCTAGTATATTTCCCAAGTAAAGTTTGAATAGATTTTACATAGAGAAAACTTTAAACTTGTTTCGTTCTAACCCTCTTCATGTGAACGACCTTGTTACGAGGAATTAAGCACAGATTTAACAAAAGGTATGACTTAGCAAACTCGCGTAGCCCATCTTAATGAGGGGCTACACTTTGAGGAACTATTCTAAGGTTTTTCCTTTCTCGGTTCTGATCTAGGAGTGAAGCTGCCTTCATTATATGTCTCAGTAGCAAATGCTTTCTTCAGAAAAGGGCAGTCCAGGTTTGCAAAATGAGGCACGTAGTGAAGGCCGACTCTGTACAACTCCTCAGTGATGTATGAGGCGATGAGTTAACAAAGTTGCTTCTCTGAGGGGACTGGAAAAGTTGCGTCTGGCGCTGGATTCGCTCCAGCTGTGGGGAGAATTTAAGATGAGACTGTCTTGTTATAGTCTCCTTACTAGACACTCCCATGCTAGAAGTGCATTGTATACGTCAAGCCTGTTAATGCAGAATTGTGTCCTTGTCATTTCTCTAGATGTTACGAATTTCACAAAATTGTGTGATTACAAACTCTAAAGTTTCGTGTTACTATTGCTTTTATGAGATCACATTTTGACCCACTTTTAAGAATAGCTGCATTTTCAATTTTCTTGTTTCCCATGAGATGCATTTCTGAAGACTAAAACAAACTCGCTTTCCATTATGTTCTTAGAATAAGCCACTAGTAGAAAGAATATCATACCAGAACAAAAATGCTGAGATACAAATGTCTAAAACCTTTGAATGTATGAATAATGTTCTAGCTGCAAGTCTGAAACGAAGAACAAAAAAAGAAAACCATTGTATTCGGCTCTCACATATTGTGTACTGTTGCACTGCACCACTTTTATGAGCCCCAAAAAACAATGGTTTTGATGATTAATATAAAAAAGGTAAAGAAGAAGAGAGGAGAGTTGTAAGAAGATGAAGGTTAGACGGAAAACAGAGAGAAAAAAACAGAACATTTACGCTTTTTTCGAGACGGGAACACTGGAAAATAAATGAATATCTTCTGAATATCTTCTCCTCTTAAGGTTATCTGCACCGTACCGAATATCGAGTGGCTGCCCACCAGAATATAAAGATCATCACGTAGGAATATTTAGCTGCAGCACTTAGCATATATACAACACAAGCGTCGTAAAACCTACAGTTACTGCTCTTTGAATATAGAATTACTGCTTACCGGTATATGGTGCATATTTGAGGAATGTAGAATATATATATATATATATATATATATATATATATATATATATATATATATATATATATATATATATATATATATATATATATATATATATATATATATATATATATATATATATATACATATATATATATATATATATATATATATATACATATATATATATATATATATAGCCACAGTGCAGGCCTTCATTTCGACGATGAAGGCCTGCACTGTGGCTGAGAGATTGACTTGAGGAGGCAGAAGTGATATTGTGACAGTGATTGTGTCAGCGTCGCGTCGCCTCGCCGCAGTGTATCGAGACAGACTTCCCCAGAACTTTTAAAGGGGAAGTAAATGTTTATAGTTGTGTTAATGGAGTGATAGTTTTCATGCATGGTGTTTTTGACAAGAAAATAGTGAAGTTGGAGAAAAATGTAGCTTAGACATTGAAGCTTATTGACACAGTGGTGAAATTGATGAGAACTGCTATTGACGTTTGTGTGAATAAATTGTACATTTCCTTTTCCATAGCCAGAGGTTGAACCATTATGTGACATTCATTTTTTTTTCATTCATTTCAAGCTAAAAGTTTGTTTCTAAATTGTTCTTACATTTTTCATATGTATATGTATGTGTGTGTGTGTGTGTGTGTGTGTGTGCGTGTGTGTGTGTGTGTGTGTGTGTGTGTGTGTATGTATATATATATGTATATTATCCCTGGGGATAGGGGTGAAAGAATACTTCCCACGTATTCCTCGCGTGTCGTAGAAAGCGACTAGAGGGGACGGGAGCGGGGGGCCGGAAATCCTCCCCTCCTTGTATTAACTTTCTAAAATGGGAAACAGAAGAAGGAGTCACGCGGGGAGTGATCATCCTCCTCGAAGGCTCAGAGTGGGGTGCCTAAATGTGTGTGGATGTAACCAAGATGTGAAAAAAGGAGAGATAGGTAGTATGTTTGAGGAAAGGAACCTGGATGTTTTGGCTCTGAGTGAAACGAAGCTCAAGGGTAAAGGGGAAGAGTGGTTTGGAAATGTCTGGGGAGTGAAGTCAGGGGTTAGTGAGAGGACAAGAGCAAGGGAAGGAGTAGCAATACTCCTGAAACAGGAGTTGTGGGAGTATGTGATAGAATGTAAGAAAGTAAATTCTCGATTAATATGGGTAAAATTGAAAGTTGATGGAGAGAGGTGGGTGATTATTGGTGCATATGCACCTGGGCATGAGAAGAAAGATCATGAGAGGCAAGTGTTTTGGGAGCAGCTAAATGAGTGTGTTAGCGGTTTTGATGCACGAGACCGGGTTATAGTGATGGGTGATTTGAATGCAAAGGTGAGTAATGTGGCAGTTGAGGGAATAATTGGTATGCATGGGGTGTTCAGTGTTGTAAATGGAAATGGTGAAGAGCTTGTAGATTTATGTGCTGAAAAAGGACTGATGATTGGGAATACCTGGTTTAAAAAGCGAGATATACATAAGTATACTTATGTAAGTAGGAGAGATGGCCAGAGAGCGTTATTGGATTACGTGTTAATTGACAGGCGTGCGAAAGAGAGACTTTTGGATGTTAATGTGCTGAGAGGTGCAACTGGAGGGATGTCTGATCATTATCTTGTGGAGGCTAAGGTGAAGATTAGTATGGGTTTTCAGAAAAGAGGAGTGAATGTTGGGGTGAAGAAGGTGGTGAGAGTAAGTGAGCTTGGGAAGGAGACCTGTGTGGGGAAGTACCAGGAGAGACTGTGTACAGAATGGAAAAAGGTGAGAACAATGGAAGTAAGGGGAGTCGGGGAGGAATGGGATGTATTTAGGGAATCAGTGATGGATTGCGCAAAAGATGCTTGTGGCATGAGAAGAGTGGGAGGTGGGCTGTTTAGAAAGGGTAGTGTGTGGTGGGATGAAGAAGTAAGAGTATTAGTGAAAGAGAAGAGAGAGGTATTTGGACGATTTTTGCAGGGAAAAAATGCAATTGAGTGGGAGAAGTATAAAAGAAAGAGACAGGAGGTCAAGAGAAAGGTGCAAGAGGTGAAAAAAAGGGCAAATGAGAGTTGGGGTGAGAGACTATCAGTAAATTTTAGGGAGAATAAAAAGATGTTCTGGAAGGAGGTAAATAGGGTGCGTAAGACAAGGGAGCAAATGGGAACTTCAGTGAAGGGCGTAAATGGGGAGGTGATAACAAGTAGCGGTGATGTGAGAAGGAGATGGAATGAGTATTTTGAAGGTTTGTTGAATGTGTCTGATGACAGAGTGGCAGATATAGGGTGTTTTGGTCGAGGTGGTGTGCAAAGTGAGAGGGTTAGGGAAAATGATTTGGTAAACAGAGAAGAGGTAGTAAAAGCTTTGCGGAAGATGAAAGCCGGCAAGGCAGCAGGTTTGGATGGTATTGCAGTGGAATTTATTAAGAAAGGGGGTGACTGTATTGTTGACTGGTTGGTAAGGTTATTTAATGTATGTATGACTCATGGTGAGGTGCCTGAGGATTGGCGGAATGCGTGCATAGTGCCATTGTACAAAGGCAAAGGGGATAAGAGTGAGTGCTCAAATTACAGAGGTATAAGTTTGTTGAGTATTCCTGGTAAATTATATGGGAGGGTATTGATTGAGAGGGTGAAGGCATGTACAAAGCATCAGATTGGGGAAGAGCAGTGCGGTTTCAGAAGTGGTAGAGGATGTGTGGATCAGGTGTTTGCTTTGAAGAATGTATGTGAGAAATACTTAGAAAAGCAAAGGGATTTGTATGTAGCATTTATGGATCTGGAGAAGGCATATGATAGAGTTGATAGAGATGCTCTGTGGAAGGTATTAAGAATATATGGTGTGGGAGGCAAGTTGTTAGAAGCAGTGAAAAGTTTTTATCGAGGATGTAAGGCATGTGTACGTGTAGGAAGAGAGGAAAGTGATTGGTTCTCAGTGAATGTAGGTTTGCGGCAGGGGTGTGTGATGTCTCCATGGTTGTTTAATTTGTTTATGGATGGGGTTGTAAAGGAGGTAAATGCAAGAGTCCTGGAAAGAGGGGCAAGTATGAAGTCTGTTGGGGATGAGAGAGCTTGGGAAGTGAGTCAATTGTTGTTCGCTGATGATACAGCGCTGGTGGCTGATTCATGTGAGAAACTGCAGAAGCTGGTGACTGAGTTTGGTAAAGTGTGTGGAAGAAGAAAGTTGAGAGTAAATGTGAATAAGAGCAAGGTTATTAGGTACAGTAGGGGCGAGGGTCAAGTCAATTGGGAGGTGAGTTTGAATGGAGAAAAACTGGAGGAAGTGAAGTGTTTTAGATATCTGGGAGTGGATCTGTCAGCGGATGGAACCATGGAAGCGGAAGTGGATCATAGGGTGGGGGAGGGGGCGAAAATTTTGGGAGCCTTGAAAAATGTGTGGAAGTCGAGAACATTATCTCGGAAAGCAAAAATGGGTATGTTTGAGGGAATAGTGGTTCCAACAATGCTGTATGGTTGCGAGGCGTGGGCTATGGATAGAGATGTGCGCAGGAGGATGGATGTGCTGGAAATGAGATGTTTGAGGACAATGTGTGGTGTGAGGTGGTTTGAGCGAGTAAGTAACGTAAGGGTAAGAGAGATGTGTGGAAATAAAAAGAGCGTGGTTGAGAGAGCAGAAGAGGGTGTTTTGAAATGGTTTGGGCACATGGAGAGAATGAGTGAGGAGAGATTGACCAAGAGGATATATGTGTCGGAGGTGGAGGGAACGAGGAGAAGAGGGAGACCAAATTGGAGGTGGAAAGATGGAGTGAAAAAGATTTTGTGTGATCGGGGCCTGAACATGCAGGAGGGTGAAAGGAGGGCAAGAAATAGAGTGAATTGGAGTCATGTGGTATACAGGGGTTGACGTGCTGTCAGTGGATTGAAGCAAGGCATGTGAAGCGTCTGGGGTAAACCATGGAAAGCTGTGTAGGTATGTATATTTGCGTGTGTGGACGTGTGTATGTACATGTGTATGGGGGGGGGGGGGGTTGGGCCATTTCTTTCGTCTGTTTCCTTGCGCTACCTCGCAAACGCGGGAGACAGCGACAAAGTATAAAAAAAAAAAAAAAAAAAAAAAAAAATATATATATATATATATATATACATTAGTACAGTCAGAGGAGCAGAACTCCTCAAGATAATCTAGAGAGGTAAAAACTCTACACCAATTATAAGTTGTCTAAGTGATCATAAGACAGGGCCACTTTCCTTTGAGAACTTGTCGACTTTATACATAACTTCTAAAACATGGTTAGATAGAGGCAATAGATGCCTCTATGATTAGCACTATGCCCAGGGCTTTCGTGAAATTTGTGGCTAATTAGCTGAAGAAGTTGAGGAGGACCTTTAGCCCGGAGGTGCTTGATAATGAAGATTAATCCTCTCATTCATTCCTTCACAGAAGATTTACTTGTGTAATTTCCTTTTTAATGAGGATTTACTCGCCTATTGGATGACCTATTCTTACTCAAGGACGTTTTTACTCTGTCTCCATTATTCTGAGCACGTTACCCCTACAATGAAGAATGATCAATAAAACTCCAGTGATATATGTATTGATCAGTAATGACATGAAGAGGGTTACTAAGGGTGGAGCTCGGGGGTGATGGACCTTCCAAACGTAGGTTTTCGTTCATCACTAGCAGTGTCCCTCCAGAAGGAACAGTACCTTCCCTCAGTTGTGGGAGATATATCCTGTGCCTCTCTCTCTCCCTCTCTCTACTTCTTCGCTTTTGAAGGAAAATCTGTGGACTCATATCTGCATTACACCCGCTATAAGTGTGTATTTGTTCCCTGCACACTTACGATCTATGTATATGGTTCCTATACACCAGGGTCTATCATATGGTTCCTATACACAAGGATCTGTGTATATGGTTCCTATATACCGGGGTCTGTTTATTTGGTCCCTATACACCACGATATGTCTGCATTTAGTCCCAACGCTCCCCGGATTTGTATACTTATTCTTTGCACCCAGGACCTTGGTTATTTCGTCCCTACACACCTCCTAGGATCTGTGTATTTAGTCCCCATACACCCAGGATCCGTGCGCTTGGTCCCCACACATCCGGGATGTGTTAGAGTAATATCAAAGGTGATTGGCAACGCAGTGGGGAGAGAGACAGGTGGATATCCCAACGTAAATATAGACATATAGACCCAGGTGTGTAACGCAGTATGTACGAAACATTTCTCCTCTTGCCTTGACAATATTCTCCGGGACTATTTTCAGTTAGTTTTTTCTTTTTACAGATATCGGGAAAAACGTTAAAGCAACTGAAACTGAAGGTGATTTCGTTGTAATGGATTAGGAATTTGAGGATTAAACGAGTGTAGAGGGTATAATAAACGTAAAACTAGAAGTTTATGGTGACAATAACATGATGCAATAAGGATAAAAATTAATGAAGTTTCCCTTTTATTATTCCCCCCTCTCTCTCTCTTTCTCTCTCTCACATACACACACACACACACACACACACACACACACACACACACACACACACACACACACACACACACACACACACACACACACACACACACACACACACACACACACACACACACAGGAAAATGCAATAAGCAGTGAAACATTTTGTAGCCCATGATTTTGGGCCAGACATTAAGACAGTGTTGATCAAACTGTGCAGTAAAACTAACCGTTTTGCAGCTTATCTTTTGCTGTCAGTTTAATCTATGATTGTTTATTGTTTGCGATTTGTGCTTTGCTCTTCTCTTTATAATTCTGTCAACGTCATTCTCTTTTATGTTACGTGTTGTCGTTCTGAGAAAAAAAATTCAGTAAGTCTTCGCCACAGGTACACTCAAGTACATGCACACAAGGAAATGGACTAATACGAGTGTAAAACTTTCTCTCTGTAACACAAATGATAATACAAGTCCCAAGTGAATGTATATATCTGCCTCACACAACACACTTGCCATGATATTTTCATTAGAGGAATATAAACTCCCAGTTGCCTGGTTAATGATTCATTAACATGGAATAATCAGTCTCAGAAAGCTGGTAGACTGGTCTATTACATCTTTCTGACGCACGAGCTTTTTTTGCACAACCTTCAAATATTAGTTTTATGAAAGTCTTGCAAAAATGATCATTGCGAAGATATTTGATATATGATCTGTCTTTTCTGCCTGATAGAAATCATGCAGTAACTTAATTGTTCAGCTGAAAATATACAAATGTAATGATCAAGAGAGATCCTTAAAAAAGATTCCGAATAAAAACGTTTGATTAGAATTCGAAAGAGATTCAGTCTTTGGGATCGTGTTATAAGGTATTTGATGTTGTACTTCATGTCATTCGTTGTTACAAGGCTGGATGCCATGATACTAGAGGTATTCACAATGAGGCAAAGATAACGTTCATCAGCTAAACCTAACTTAGCCGCCGTATCTGAGGAAGCCAGAGGGTCTGCTGACCATTCTCGAATATTTTAAGACCATCTGGACAACTGTAGCGGAATCTAATAACATGGAAGTATTCACGTCACATATTCCAGTGACTGACCAAGCAGCTATTCCTGTTGCTGCCATGGTCAACAAGCTACAGGCACTTGGGTTCCCAGGCACTATGGCGACGCAGATGGTGCCAGCAATGACTCCCTATAGCCTCTGTATAACAGACAACTACGCAACTGTGGCACAGATCAGCGCATGCCCGCTACAACAGCCCAGACTTCTGCTGTGGCTGCGGGAATATCAGATGAAAAATTCTCAGAGCAGACCATTAACTCGAGATAATGAGAGGAACATATGATCATAATGGAGACAATCATTATCAAGTATAATAGATATTATGAACGTAAATATTCGCAAGGTTTATGTGGTGCAAATTTATTTCTTTATACACCCGTGTTTTGGCTGGGTGTTGTGAGGGACTGAGACAAGCGTAGTGGTGGAGTTGGCTCTTGTTATTTGGATGTTTTTTCGTCCCGTGGGGAAAAAAGGATTTGAAACGCTATTGTTCCACGTTTCAGAAAATTGAGCATCAGGGTTGTAGGTTTCAACCCCCTGACGTAACGTGGTGAGTACGACCCTTATACAGACTGCGAGACCATTCAGAACGACAGTACGCCATCATACCGAAAGGTCGCACCCCCACACTGAAGGGTCGTACCGCCGTACTGAGGGGTCACACTGCCATACTGAAGGGGTCGTACCGCCGTGCTGAGGGGTCGTACCGCTGTGCCCAAGGGTCATAGCGTCGTACTGAAGGGGGAACTGAGGTGCAACCAAATGCTGGCAATATAGCGTTAACCCACACAAGCCCGGGTGCCAGTAATGTAAATCCTGGGCTTAAGACTGAAACAGCCGGCTTATTAAGGTGACTAATGCAGTGAATACATTAGGTCGATGATCCCTCCTACCTTCCCTGAATACTGGCCTTACGAGAAGCCACAATTTGTACAAGTAACGCTCTTTCTTGCATGAGTCTGCAAGAGGTAGTATTTACTTCTAAGAAAATTACATTACTTTACAAATTGTGTAGAATATTTCCAGATTCCCCGTTCACTATGTATGTGTGTAGGTTTCAGAATTACTGAGAAATAAAATGGAAGCTTTATTGTAGACGCAGAAGTTTTCTAAACTCGTGAGATTCTCTCATCTCTCCTATATATATATATATATATATATATATATATATATATATATATATATATATATATATATATATATATATATATATATATATATATATATATATATATATATATATATATATATATATATGTATATATATATATATATATATATATATATATATATATATATATATATATATATATATATATATATATATATATATATATATATATATATATATATATATATGTATTACCTTTTAAGCAGCTTCTGTCTACAGCATACTAAAACGAAGGGTATAATCTCTAACTCCGTAACAGGTTTGAATATATCGCCTTCGTTAATCTTAGTGTATCATGGACACGAAGCTCAGGCACCTCTCCCTGCCATGCACCACGAGCCTTGCTGGGCTGCGGTGCTGAATACATTGATTATGTAAACGCTTGATAGCGCAGGTCTCTCCCCAGAGGACGAAACATTCGTCCAGCGCGCAGGGGGACTTCATCTGTAACTGGGTTTGGTTGTAGCTGGTGAGGGAGAAGTGAATGATACAAGACGTCATGAAAAACCCAGTTTGCTATAACTAGAGACACGACACACGTATTTGAAATAAAGTTTTTCAGTGTCGGACCAATGTAAAGTTAGATGACATGGATACTCATACTAACGCTCATTAATTGCAAGAAAATGCCACTACAAAGGCATTATATACACACACATATCAAAAATACTGGAATATGAACTATGTGTAATGGAACTAGAGAAGCCATCATTATGTCAGTCTGGTCATCATGGTGCCATATTATGTTACATTATTTGGAAAATGTTTCAGATAAAGTCCGCAGAACGTACCCAGAAGAACGTGCGTTTTCAAAGTTAAATATTGACGTGAGAAAATCTTAATGGTATAATGGTAAGCTAGCCTATGATTTGGCTAACATTTATGAAGAGAATTACAGAATATCACATTAGAAATTACGTAGTAATTGTAATGAGAAACCGTAGAATTATAATTTCTTAAAAGGGTGAAAAAATCTACGGAGTCCTCCACCCGTATTTCAATAGCCGCAAAAGTCTACGGGCACCGCCACCCGTGTTTCAATACCCGCTGAAGTCTACGGTGGCCTCCACCCGTGTTTCAAAACAATGAAATCTTTCCTATATTATGTTACTCTAGATCAGTAGATGGACAAATAGATAGATATGTAGCACACAGATAAAATTTGGTTTATTGTGACAAATAAAAGGATATATATATATATATATATATATATATATATATATATATATATATATATATATATATATATATATATATATATATATATATATATATATATATATATATATATATATATATATATATATATATATATATATATATATATAGACAGAGCGATGAATGGATAGAGTGAATGAATAAATTTCGTAGAATTTGATAACTATGTAAGCGTGGGCAAAAATGTAGAAAGTTCAGTTTGGAGAAATCATGTAAGAGATTAATCTAACTATCATTCGAGTGTTTTCTTTCAATTCTCGAACCAATAAGTAATAATGTTGAATCGCCCATGATTACAACAGACGATGGCGATCTTGAAACTGTCTTTGTAAAGCCATTCTCACACACAGCTCACACTTTTACTTCCGTGTCTGGTGACTGTGTTAGTGATCCCATCCCTTTCGGGATGTTTACCTTATAGGTTCTTTGTGGCTATCATGGCTCCTCCGATGGTCAGTCTCATTTCCCTTTATGGAGCAGTGATGGGTATCCCTACCATGTATATGTACATCGTCTCCTTCTTCGTTGTTGAACAGCCAGGAAGGACCGAGGTTCCCTTGTATTTGCAATACAAAAAGGAAATCTTCCTTCCCATCCCTATACTAAATATTCCAAGAGACAATCAGTCTTATGATGTACATTGTCTCCACTTTCTCTGTGTCGGTGTGTAAAGACGTATTTACTTCCCCTTCCCAGATATCTCTCCCCTTCTTTATCCACCATTTTCTCCTCTTCTCCCTAACTTTCTTATGGACAACCAAATCTTTCTCAACACAGCTACATTCTTTCTCCCGTTTCGTGGAACACGTTCAGAATACCTTACCGGCTTAACCTCTCCAGGCATAAAGCTCCCCACTTTCTTCAATGGCCAGTGAAATGCAAGCAAAATCTTACGACCTGTAATCACCCTAATGTGAGGAAGATACTCAGACAGCTGCCAGAGTTCTAGAGGAGCGTGGTGAGGAGGAAGGATTCCCATCCATGAACAATGGACTGTGGTGAGGTGAGGCAGTGGCATTGTATAGAGAGAAGTGAATAAATCTAGATTTTGTAAAATTATTGCAAAACGTGAAAACTGAGAATCATTGTATTCGATCTTCATCTGGATTCAGAGAGAATTTTCACACTGAGGATTGTAATCCTTGTTAGTACAAGTCATTATCTCAAACTCCTGACAGGGATTCCTAGAATTAGCTCCACCGTGTAAATCACATGCTTGAGAGGATAGGAGGCAATCCTTCTTCTGGCAAGACAGGAAAAGATCTCCTTCGTCCTCTACGACGGATCATCTCGACTACCTAACATATATCTACCAGCAGTAAAGGTTCTTTTACCCCAGATGTCCTGGTGGCTCGACATACACAGACGCCTCTATTAAGATCAAATCGTAAGAAGACTGACTAAATTCCTTCTTTTTCACACTCACTTTGAATTGTGTTCTGCGACAGCAAGTATATGTGTATAAGGGTAGGAGAGATATTTGCCAATGTCAAGAAATCAAGCTTTATTAACTTAATTCATACATTTTTCTCTGTCACTTCTATTCTTAGATATGTTAAGATTTTCTTTACTGCTATTGAAAAGAATCTCTTCAACTGATAGAAGAATGATTTTGAAATCATTCTTCCTCTAGCCGGAGGGAAACAGTTAATAGATAGGTTTCAATCTACCTCCCTGACATGGGGCACACATGCAATGCGTTTATATCTGAGAGTAAGCCTCAGGGCTTTGAACACACTGGCGAAACCAAAAATCATGGATGGACAACAAGGAGAGACAGAGCCCCAGTATTGGCAACAAAACAGGCTGCACTGAAAGAGGCGACAGCGTTTCTGAAATGTGTTGCCTTGCTTGACCTGAAGCAACAACACATGCATAAGGGAACACAAAAACCAGAAGTGTAGAGAGGTTTGCAAGTGATGAAGACCATTGACACATTGCCACCGTCAGCGCAACACCAGAGAGGATTATCAGGACTGTTGCAATATTTCCAATCATCAGGGAAGGATCAGAGGTGACTGTGTGGACTGCTGTACTATCCCCAATCATAAGGAAAGGATCAGAGGTGACTGTGTGGGCTGCTGTACTATCCCCAATCATTAGGGAAGGACTAGAGGTGATTGTGTGGACAGGTTCACAACCTCTGTTCATCATAAAAGCGCCAGAGTGGATTGGAAGGACTGCTGCTCTCTCCCCAATCACCAGTGAAGGGTCAGAGGCGAGTGTGGGGGTCCTTAAAACAATTATACAATCTCTAGGGAAGGGTTGAATGGGCATGACAGGTAACATGACAAAAGAAAAATTGACTACAGTGTTCAATGAAAACGCATCGCATCGTAGATTATTGTCACTAATTTTTTATAACGTCGTTTTTATAGATGTTGTTCGATTATGACTATAACTCATACTGAGTGTCATATAAATGGAACAAATAAACGTAAATTTATCATTATGATTAATATACTTACATCCGGCCTATCTGTATAGTTGTAAATAGATGCTTGTATCATTTCTGTTTCCATAGTGATCACCATCATCCTATGTTTATAGCAGAATAACTATATATACATAAGAATGTCACTTAACTCAATATTTTTCGTAGAAAGGATTTACATTATCCTCACAGTAATACAAGAAAAGAAATAGTCATTGATAACAATAGTGCTAATGACTGCAGCTCGCAAGGACGATTGTAACAACGAAGAGAACAATGTTAAAAAAGATGGCAGGAATAATATGACATCCCCGTTGACGCTAACAACAGAAGAAGTTGCGGCAACAGTAGATGAATAAACAGATACCATTAGGATCATCAACGGAATCTGTTGTCATCTGCAGTTGCCCCAAGACCGTAGTAGCTACAGTAGCAGCAGCAGTAGCATTTGTAGCTGTCATTATAAGAGGAAATAAAACGGCAGTGGCCATAGCATTAATAGTGATGTCGACGCAAATACGAGCGAACGTCACTTAAAGTAGCAGTAGCAGCAGTAACAGTAGAAGCAGCAGAAACAGTAGAAACAGCTGTAACGGTAGAAGCAGCAGTACAGTGTAAGCAGCAGTAACAGTGAAGGTAACAGTAGCAACACCAGTAATACGTCAGTAGCATTAACAGAAACACTGAATCTCGTAATATCTGCTGCTGCAGTAACAGAAGCTGTGAAAATAGTAGCTAAAGTAAGAGCAGTAAATGCAGGTGCAGGATTAACAGCAGCAGCAGCGGAAAGAACAGCAGGAGCAACAACACCTCCCTGGTCTCCTCCCTTCAAGGGTGATTAAAACAACATATGTTTATGCCTGTGACCAACCCACCTGCCTGGACTTACCCACCAGCTGTGTGAACGAGAAGTTGTGAGAGACGAAGGGAGGAGGCGAAGGGAAAATTAGCGAGAGGGTAAGACTAGGCAAGAGAAGTAAGTGGAGTGTAAGTACACTTTATACGAAATAATACCTATACTGAAGGACGTTCAAGGTGACACGAGTGATATGGAAATGAAGACAGCTGATGAGATCAGAATTCGTAATGAAGGAACTTTCACAGTAGCAAAAGTTTAACGATTGTATTTCGTAAAACTGATATAGAAGTAACGCATTTTCCAAATACAGAGTTCGCATACTATGTGTATGTAAGGATGGCCAAACACCCCCACGTACATAATATAAATCTGCACTAAAAACTATTTGTTTAGACAAAGTTTCGAGGTACAATACATACCTACCAGTTACGTTCAGCTGTTTCTCCTCTTGGCATATACAAAAACTGTGGCTGAAAATTCATCTACAAGACACAAAAGTCTTCCCATGTTAGTTACTCCTGGTAAGTTATATGGGTTGACTTTCTTAAATGATAGTATCAGTAGGTATATAAGCTACATGAATCATCTTGCCCTCAAAATATATTAGAGACAGATATAAGGGATGTTGAGACGAAGATAAACTCTAAGTCTCTCTCTCTCTCAAACCTTACCAAAATGCAAACGAGTCATAACTACGAGTTTCATGATATTTTCATGTAAAACTCAGGGGAATATTCTAACCAATGAAAACCCTCGATGCTCGTAGCAGTGATAACCAGCAGTGTGATTCTGGTGTGAGAGCCGCTATGCTGTTTAATCCCCAGGAAATATACTAGCGATTCTCTCCGTTATATATCACAGCCCCTTGGCTCGCACGGCCAACACCACAAGCATGCTAATGAGCGCTTTGCACACCGGCTTATGTTCAGGAATATTACCTTGCACTGAGGAAACATAGGGAAACCTAGTATTAACTGCCTTGCTTACACCCTCTCCGTGTAAGACTGCATGTAGCATTACGTAGTATTTTGCATATTATCTCCTTTGAGAATCATGTTCTTGCATGACTAGAAGGCTAAGGTTCAGAAAGCAGTCTCCCCAGCGTGGGGTATGCTGTATTATACCTCTCACCAAACTTGCTTTTAGAATCAGTCAAGTGGTTGCAATCCACTTATGTTAAAGCTCTTATGAGCTTCACGTCTGACTGCAGTGGGGTCATAAGATCCTACAGATGAAAGAACATGTAACTGTATGTCAATGTGTTGAGTAATGTTCCGCGGGAAGATATATAAGGATTGCTGAATTCATAAGAATATAGTTTATCTAGTTGAAGTAGATATGAGGATAGGATTTCTGGTAAAGGCTATAGAAATACTGATAAGATAGACAGGGTAATCAGATCATAAGCATTATCAATAGTATACAACAAAATCATGGCGTCTCACTTAAAATCCTATGGAATTTACGATTAATTAATTTACTGTTCATACTTATTTAATTTTTCTACTCTACGTATGTAGTCTTCCTTCTGATTCATCTCAGCATGAAGATAGTTGCAATCTATAGCTTTATCTTGATTTGTTTCTTATCTTTTATCATGGTATTAACAAAAAATAACCTTCAAATTTTCACTCTGAAATTTCCATTATTTTGTATTCAGTTCCCATCAGCTTTGTTCATTTGCATACCACTCGTGTCACAGGGAGTGTCCTTCAGTGAAACTTTTACTTCATATATTGTTCCCCTACACTCCTCTCCCTTCCCTTACCCTTCTCTTACCCTCTGGATGACCCTTCCCTTGCCACCTCCCTTCGTCTCACACCCTTCCCTTCCTCGTCCACACAACTGGTGGATAAAGCCAGGCAGGTGGGTTGGTGACCGTCAAAAACATAGGTTGGTTTAGACACCCTTGAAAGGCCAGATTGGTGGTGGTGCTGCTGCTGCCCCTGCTGTTACACCTGCTGTTTTTGCTGCTGCTGCCATGACTGCTGCTTCTACTGCTGACATCCCTACTGTTACTGTTATTACTACCGATATACTATCACTGCTACTTATACTGTTACTGATTCTACTGCTGCTGTTACTTATACTGTTGCTGCTTCCACTGCTGCTGTTACTGCTGTTCCTTCTCCTCCCTTTACTGGTGTTGCCACTCATGCTATAGCTACTGCCATTGCTGCCATATGAACTGTAAGCTCGACCTCGGAAACTTTGGCCACTACTGGCTTAACTGCTATACTGCTAAAGAAAATCATCAGCCCATTGCCATTCATGCAACTCCAGCTGCCGTTGGAGTTGTAGGAACAGATTTTGATGATGATCTTAGTGACATCTCATTCATCTACTGTTACTACTGTTACTACTGTTGCTTCTGTCACTGGTGATTCTTTTGCGTCCCTGTTTTCGCTAATGTTTTCACTATTTTTCTTACTATAGTCTCCACTTCCTGCTATCATTAGAGATGATACTATAATTGACACTTTATTTCTATACAACAATTTCAACAAACTATTCCCTCTTGAAGCAGCTTCATATCAATTGACATTCCCCTATATACACATCCAGTTCTTTTCAGTTATACGGTGGATATGATTGTTCTGGAAACAAAAGCAAAAAGAAGGGCATAAGCAAATATACATACAGGTTGAATGTAACTGTACAATTTGCAATAACAAATACATGTTGTTTGGGCAATCTATATTTCACTTAGTGTGATTTATGGTCATAAACTAGGGGCATTTTAAAACAATGATACAGTTTAAATTCAGCAATTACAGTTTACTGTGATGACGAGTATATATCACATTAGAATTACTCTTTCTTTTTGTTTTTCACCCTCATCTAACCCCTCCCTAGAGGTAGTAAAATTACTTGAAGTTCCCACACTCGCCTCTGGTTCTTTTCTATTGATTAGAAATAGTGTAGCAGTCCTTACAATTCCTTCTAGCTATTCCCTGATTATTGCGAATTGTGTTGCATCTTTTTACAATTCATTCGTGTCCTTCCCTGATGATTGGAGATAGTCCAGCAGTCCAAAAAAATGAATCCCTTCTGGTTCTTCCCTGATGATTGGGAATCGTGCAGCAGCTTCTTACAATCCCTTCCTGTCCTCCCCTGATGATTGGAAATAATGCAGCAGTCCACACAATCCCCTCTGGATCTTCCCTGATGATTGGGAACGTTCATTAGTCCTCACAGTTCCCTCTGGCCCTTGATCGACGTTTGTGAACATTGCAACCGTCTTAACACTCCCTTCCTCATCTTCCACTGATGACTGAGAACTGCGCAGAAATCTTCAGCACGTGGAAATCTCTTTACGGGTCCGTTTATTGTGCTTGCTTGTGCATCGTTCGCTTCAGGACAAGCACAACAATACATATCAAAAAAGCTTTCACGGCTTTCAATGCAGCTCTGACGTCTTTTGTGCTCATCCCAGACTTTTGAGTTCAACAGTGTCTTCAAAACCCTAAAGTTTACTTTCAAATTAATATCCAAGGGATGTATGCTCCATTACCCAAAAGCAGGAGGACTATTTATAAATCCATTATTCAGTCACCTTTCATATACTGAAAATGTTTCAGAGAATCTTCCTCCACAACGTTGTTCGGACACCTTAAAAGATGGTATTCTGTTCAAAGGCATTTAGGGAGACTCTTCATACCCTGCCAATTTCATCGCCAAGCTTTCGTGTTGCTCATGTGATGTTACTTTTTTCCCTGACAGTGTGTGGTGCTGCGGGCGTCACCCAGAACCTGATCAATGCAATGAGCTTCTATAAACAGATATATTTCTTCCCATCATCATTCTATTTCATCCAAACGTTGTTACTGTCTGATATCACGTTTGTGTTAGCTTCTGTCTATTCATAATCCTTTGAATATCTAACCCTTTGGGCACAATGATGATATCCTTGAGTATGATGGCGTGATCTTTCACCTAACCCTTTAGGGTTGTGTTAAAGACCATGAGTTCGTACACAACAATCGCACAAATGTGATAAGCATATCCCAGACTGGTCGTCCTCATGATCTTAATCTACTTTTAACTAATGACAATAAGACAAGACAATATTTTTTTCTTCTTTCACAGTAGTATTCATGGGTTTCACTACATCCTTCTTGTTCGTTATGATAATGGCTATTGAATAAGTCCATAAAGTAATGCCGTCCTTTGTTATCTTGCCATGAAAGATGGACTTACTTCCCATATAGTTCTACAGTTAAGTAGCGAAGCAGAAAATCGGCAAAAGTCTTTGAACAATATCAAGTTTCGCAGAAGCAGTGTCGACATTGCTGCCAAAACATCCGGGCAAAGAAGACCTTTAGTGCTGGTATGTTAAGGGATTTAGGATGGTCCATCTCAGCGCCTGGAACAGAGTCTATTCTTGCTTTGCCAGCACAAGGATTACCTCCTAACCTCTCAAGCATGTGATTTACACTGAAGCATTTATGTTTAGGAATTCCTGTCAGGAGTCTGAGTTAATGATCTGAACTAGCAAGGAATAAGATTCTGAAAGTTTAGGTTGTGTTTGGATTCAGCTGCAGTTCGTGTGACATTATTCTCGGCTTTAATTTTTACGATAGTTTTTCAGAGGCTGATTTATTCATTTCCGTCTATTCCGTTCCTACAGCCACACTACATCACAGTTCGTTGTTCTTGGACAGGAATCTTCGCTTCTCACCACATTCCTGACTACTATTCTTATTTCCTTTCTCATATCAAGATGATTATAAATCTTTAGATGGTATTTGTCTTTCACCGGCCATTGTCGAGAATGCACAACAGTATGTCTGAAGAGGTTAAACTGGTAAGGTATTCAGAATGTGCCTCGCGACAAGGGAAACAGAATGTAGATGTGTTGAGAAAGGTTTGGTTATTCATAATGAAATTAGGGAGAGAGGAGAACAGCGAATAAAGAGGGGAGATAGATAACTGGGAAGGGGAGGTGAATTTCTCTCCAAATACACCATACAGAAGGAGGCAGAGGATATGATAAGAGCGGAGATGTCCAGGAATATTCAGTACAGGGTTAAGAGGAGAGTTTGTCCCTATATATTGCACATATAAGGGGACCTCGGCCGTTCCTGGCTGTTCTATAACGAGGAATGAGATGATGGACGGCACACAGTGTGGACATACCCGAGACTGATCCATAAAAGAAGATGGGACTGACCAAATGGACAGACATGATGCCCAGGAACCGCCCATAATAGAAGCAGTTCCACGAGGGATGAAATCACTAACACAGACACCGGGAAACGAAGTATAAGTGTAAGATGTGTTTGAGAATAGGAGGAACCAAGATATAAGTACAAAAGCATCAGCCTCTCCTGTTTCCATAGAGATTTCAGCCAACGTATTACTGAGCCACAACAATCTCATGTATGGTCCATGGACTGCCAATGATCTAAAATTGTTGGAACCTCCGCAGCTTTCTGAAGTTTGCTCATCATTGCTTCTAATCACTCTAGATATATAGGGTAAATATCTCTAAATTCTGAAATTCATATATTGTATACTTTCCCTATAAGTAAGGTATCTTTTTTATATGCGAAGATTTCGGTGTGTAATGAACTGTGGGTAGCCGTTACCGTAGGCTTTTCCATACATTTTTTTCCCCTTTAAAAAAAAATCATAATCCTTTTGTATTTCTCATTCAAATTTCATTGTAATTTCTAAAAGACAGTGGATAACGAACAAGAAATATGTTGAGAAGAGAAGATTCATTCCTGAGGCAACCTTTAAGAACAGAGGGAGGTCCATGTCATTACACATTAGAGCTAATGAACACCTCAGACGTTGGATGTGGCCTAGATTCCGAGACTGTGACGGAAGCGTTGTGCTGCTGCAGAATCCCATGGCCAGTACGAGCTGCTTCATCCTCACAGACACACACTTTCTAAGAATCTATTCAAAGCCACAGACGACCAAAGGCTTATTGAAGCAGTGTGAGGAAAAGGCAGAATAAATCTCACAAAATGGATGAGAACTGTAGGACTGGAGGATTAAAATGGTTAGTTCTCTCTAAAACCAAGTTAAAAGAGAACCACTTCCAACAGTTCCTGAAAAATAGTTCGAGTGAAGATGTTTTAAAAATGTTTTTGCAGTTTAACATTTAGGGGTGTTATTTTTTGACGGTATCTATCATTTTTTCCAGAAGTCTCTGAACACGGGATGATATTGGTCTGCGGGAAGTAAGAATTCATTCCAGTTCTCCCTTTTTTCCTAGATCTGGAAAGTCCTGAGGGGAGTGATTATAGACAAAAGAGGAAGACAGGGAGCGCAGAGTAGAGGAGGGAGAACATGGATGGAGGAGCAAGATAAGGGAGAATACTAGAATGGTTGAACAAGATAAGGAGGGAGACAAGGACAGAGGAACAAGACAAAGAGGTAGACAATGATGGAAGATATACTCATCCTCCCTTAAATCTCTTGGTAACGCTGCCGGTGGTGGATGATAATGTCACACGCTTTTATGGAGTGAAAGAAAGCACTACCTACCTATGGCTAGCGACCATAAGATTTTACCCTTTGACTAGTCTATCGCGTATCGCTCACCGCATGTTTTCCTTGATGAACAATCCTGTTTTTCTCTTCCACCACAGACACAGTATGATAAGTGATTTTGAGTTCATCTGGGACTTGTTTCGAACCATTTGTCCAGACTTCTTGTAAATGTTATTTTGTGTATATTTCATGTAAGTTTCTCATTATACTCAGTAGTACATTGGGTAATCCGTCCATCTTGCTGGGTTATTGCGTAATTCTGTTGAAAATGTTCCTGTTATAATTCAAGAGATCAATGTCGACTTAATTACTCGATTTCTTTCATACTAACACGTTTTAATCCTAAGAAAATTGTCCATGACGCGCTAATTTGTTGCCATGAGTAGTTTTTCTTGTGCGGTATCTTTCTCTTCTTTCTGAGCAGTTAAGATCAAGCTTTTTCAACCTTTTCCCGGTTAATCATATGCTCCATTCTCCTGACCTCAATTGCATAGTGTTTCTAAATTCATTCTAAATCAAATCTTTCACCTTGTTTGATAATGACCACACAAGACAGCGATATTCAAGGTTGCACTTTATGTATGAATTGAACGTTTTCATTATGTGTTTTCTATCTCGTGGTCAAAGTTTACATTATCACTCCACTACAGTGACTCAATCTGTCGCGTCTCCAGATTCCAGCTGTTCATTCATGATTACTCGTAAGTCTTTGTCTCTCTCTTTTCCATCAATTTCTTAACTTCTTCTTCGTATCTAGTGTCGTCTGCGAAGCAGTGTACCATATAATTTCATTAATCTCTTTTGTCTATACTGGACGTTTTAGGAAGGAGCACAGAGGCTAATACTTTTTGGGAGGCGAAAGAGATATTGAAAAAGTCTTTCGAGCGTAAAAAATATCTGTAGGCCATAACGAACATTTCATTTTATCTTAATGTGATTCTAAAACACCTGCCCGCTATAAAAGGACCAGTTATTCAGAGGTTTGACGGGATTTGCTACATACACGTGAATTTCTTGGATATGTATGACATTTCTTACATAAACACAAGAGAAAATGAATATCTTTACACACTGTAGCTTTTCATTAGGTCATTATTCAAGCAGGATAAGAGGGGATGTCGACCTAATTTATTTACTACACTACTGAACCTGATAAGCTGGCTGTTTCAATGTTAAGCTCAGGATTTACATAACTGGCAACCTGGAGGGTGTAGGTTAGCTCTATATTGCATGCATTTAGCTACCACATGGCCCATCTAACCACGATGGTGTGATCCCTCGGCACGAGGGAACAATCCTTGGGTATGATGACCTGATCTTTGACCAGAACGTCAATAGTCAAACTCAGAGACAGGATTGTTGTGCTTAGGGATCGTATCATCGTGCTGGAAGGGTCGTACCGTCGTCTTTAAAGAACTTCCACTTCGCTAACCTAAAACTCTTTGACTAGAAACTGGTGCTTGCATTTTGTTGAACGTACCATCAAAAGAAATAAACTCGTTTTTCACAGTGTAGTATAAAACCCACATAACAAGCACCAACTCTTCCTCCTTGCTTGGCGTAGACTAACGCAACACTCAGACAAAACACAAGTGTATATACGCAACTCATACACCTAGCGAATATTAACGTTCATAACATCTATCATCCTTAATAATGATTGTCTCCATCATGATCATATATTCCTCTCATTATCCAGGGGTAATGGTCTGCCCTGAGAATTTCTCATGTGATATTCCAGCAGACACAGCAGGAGTCCTGGCCGCTGTGGTGGGCGCACTCTACTCTGTGTCAGTGTTATATAGTTGCCGCCGTTCCCAAAGGTCGTACCATCGTGCTCAAGGGTCGTTCCATCTTACCCATTGGTCGTACCATCGTATCTAAGAGTCGTAGCATCGTCCTCAAGGGTCGTACCATCGTGTCCAAAGGGTCGTTCCATCGCACTCAAGTGGTTAAGGAGGACGCAATTGGTCGCGTCACACAGATCATGACTACACTGGAGAACAGCCAGTAATAGGCTCCCGAGAGATTAGCCAATCAAGGGGGTCTATTATATTCCGCCCCTGTCATTGGCCACTGCAACAGCCTCCATTATGTATGCAATCTCTTTAAGTTTCCTTCTAAGGTGGGTTGATGAGCTGGTCTCAGTTATGGCCTGACTTAACCATACAAAAGTTCTCTACTCAAGACACGAGAACCCTAACTAGTTATTTCTTTATTCCATACCAGAAGATAACAGAGTTATATAGGGAAGAAAAGTTTGTAAACTTTGTGGAAAAATGTCCTTCTCACAGTATTTTGATTATATATGTGAACATCACCGCTAAAGGAAATTGTGGATTTTTAAGAAAACAGAACTTTTCTTGGAAGGGAATTGAATTCTCGGTAACTTTTGCTAGCATTTTATGCTTCTTAATCAAATGTATACGTAATGTATATGCGGAAAAGTTAGAAAATAGATCCATAAGTTAACCGGAATATTGCCTCATTAACCATCATAGACTAGGAAGCTCCTTATCACCAAAATATCAAGAAAATGTCACCCACTGCCATGTTTACTATGCTGATGCATGATTATATTCCATTAGTTTAGTTATTCACAATCATGACGTCAGGGAATAAATAAAGTTTCATGTCGGTCTGCAGTGTGGAAAGATTCGTGAGAAATATTGATGGGAGTTATAAGAAGCATAGATGAAAGAAGGCTTTACAAATGAAAGAAGGCTTTGTAAATGAAAGAAGGCTTTGCCATGAAGTTCAGAAATATCTGAAAGCCTTCCTTCTATCTCACCGAAAATTGTAGTTCATATATCACAGATCTGTACATACGATATCACAGATCTGTACATACGATATCAAAACATTTCCATTCATATATCAACAATTGGTTACGATTCCGTTTATTGTGATGTTGGGAAAACCTTACAATTAATCATGATACTGTATTTTACTATCTACAACCAGAACTCGGATTTAAATTTCAAGGCGAAGTACGTAATTCATGCAAAGAAGAAATGGTAATGGCTAACAAAGACCATTCATACGTCAAGAAGAAATCAAGAATGTAAGATGCGAGACGTCGAGTTTTACTTAGTCGTTTCTTCAAGAATGTTTTGATTTCAGTCCAAGAAAACATTGGCTTTAAAATTTTCTGAATTTCCGCCTATTTCCGAGGTGTGTGTGTGTGTGTGTGTGTGTGTGTGTGTGTGTGTGTGTGTGTGTGTGTGTATGTGTGTGTGTGTGTGGTGGCAAGCTGCTCTTGAACGTATCGGTAGAGCAGGAGGAGAATTGTTTCCTACATACTCTGTCATGTAACTATACCTATATGTCTATATCTAACGCTGAGCAAACACCCATTTTTTTTTTCACCCAACCACCCATACTACCCTGCCAATCACGAACACTACTTTCACAATTCCTGGGTATTTAGGAACCAGGCAAATGAATAGATCCTGGCTGTGTATAAGAACCAAATACACAGATCCATGGTTTGTGATCACCAGGTATACATATCCTGGGTGCGTATAGGAACCAAATGCACAGATCCTATGTACCAGACAAACCTAAGACAATTTCATCTAACAGACCAGACTGGTTCTCTAGTCACGCCACCAACATTCGTGGTCTTTCAAGCAGATAACACCCCCTCCTCCTTTCGAATGCCATTAATAGGAAACGTATGACCCAGAGAGGTTGTAGTAGGCTTTCCAAACCGTGTCTATGGCCCAGGTCAAAGGGCAGTTTTGGCTGGGTCAACTCAAATAAAGTCAGATATATAATGAAGGCAGCCTCACTTCCAGATCAGTACCAGGAGAGGAAAAGGCTTGAACTAGTTCCTTAAAGTGCAGCTCCTCATTAAGATGGGATACACGAGTTTGCTAAGCCATATCTTTTGTTTAATCTGTGCATAATTCCTCGTAACAATGTTGTTCACATGAAGATAACTCGAGCAAAACAAGTTTAAAGTTTTCCCTCGGTAAAGATTAATCAACTTTATCTTTGGAAGAAGAACGCTATAAACTCTCACTAAATTTCTAAAAGTAAATGATAGTTTAGAACATAGGCCTCCGTGATATTCAAAATGTGCTTAGGGTCAGTCCTGATATTGATCATAAGACTGTTAATAATGTTAATGGCTGTAATTTCTCGATGAGTTAGATGTAATTCAATCGATTCGAATCCTTTCAAACTCCTCTCTCTCTCTCTCTCTCTCTCTCTCTCTCTCTCTCTCTCTCTCTCTCTCTCTCTCTCTCTCTCTCTCTCTCTCTCTCTCTCTCTCTCTCTCTCTCTCTCTCTCTCTCTCTCTCTCTCTCTCTCTCTCTCTCTCTCTCTCTCTCTCTCTCTCTCTCTCTCTCTCTCTCTCTCTCTCTCTCTCTCTCTCTCTCTCTCTCTCTCTCTCTCTCCAGGACTGAGGCAGTACAGCCGCGTCTGGCTGATCGTGGAGTTCTCTCAATGTTTACATCATCAGGCAGGATGGAGAGGGAACATGCTCTGAAGCGGCAAAAAAACAGAGAGAAAAAAATATATATAGTTCCATCAATCGACTTCACGGTCGTTTTCTTTGGTTCAGAGGACAATAGTAGCCCAGAAGTTTGTTCGTTACTTACCCTACTTCCAACAATCATGGGTTCAGTCCATCCTGGGCAAATGGACACTTAATTACGAAGTTTCGACAGCTTAGACAGTGGTGGAGGCACTTGGAAAGATATTAAGATCAGAGCCTTGGTTACTTTGTTTATTGGAATCGTTTTCGGGGGGAAACGAAATAGGTCTGAATGCAACACAGACCTTCCCTCTGGTTCCATGCTGGACTTTCACCTCATAATTGCTGACAAATGCTCCAACTTTGACCATTTAAAAGTAGGTGAGGTGCGGTAACCTTAAATAGGGTCAGTGAGTTAAACTTTTGACACCAAGATCACGACGAGATTCTGAACCTGTATGTAATACAGTGACAGGTCTTCCATAACGAAATACTGAAATCCAGACAACTGATAATTGTACCTGTTAGTTAATGGTTTTCAAGATGATTGTTATGTAATGGTTAAGTTCCTTCAAGTTGATGAATACAACTACTGCCCATATCCTTTGAGGCTGATCATCGTAACTGCTACTTAGACGACTTTCACTACGAGTTAAACCTCATCAACTTAATCATTATTACTGGATTTGCCATACTGCTGAAGTGTAACCTTCTAGGAACTACTTTTATTCAACGATATGGGTACCTAAATATGGTGTTTGCCCGGGAAACCTGGGCACTAAATGAACTTTTTACCTTTAAAAATTGTCAAATGAAACGAGAATCTTCCTTGAGTAAAAGACAAAGGTTTTCCTGACAGCCAGACGGTGTGAGCGAGAAGGATTCTCTGTGTCCATAAGAACGTTGATTTCTCATCTGATGATTTTCCACCTGAGCTACAGAGAAGGATGAGAAAGAAGAAATGGTAGGTAATGAGAAAGATGGAGTTCTAAAGTTGCATGAGGAGAGGAGACGAATGTGAGTGAATGTCTTTGCGAGGAGAATGTTGCAAGAAGCCCAAGATCAGACCACAGATGAGATGAAAGGATGGTGTGTGTGCGTGCATGTGTGTGTGTGTGTGTGTGTGTGTGTGTGTGTGTGTGTGTGTGTGTGTGTGTGTGTGTGTGCGTGTGTGCGCGCGCGCGCGCCTACTTCAATATGTAAAACGAAAATTCATATCCTTTGGAGATGAAGATCTGAACAATATATTCAGGCACTGGCAAGCCATTAGGAGATACGGAATAGCAATAAACAGGATCATAATAGAAAGGAGTTTTTAGTGGCAATGAACTGTGGCTTCATACGAGGGATTCTGATAGCAGAAAATCAGTGGCATTCTAAGAAACTGAGAAAGGCAGTAGCAGAGGACTTGTAGCTCTGATAAGTGGTGAAATTTTTATAAGGAGCTTGAAGGTAATGAACTGCTACTTATACGAGGACTGTAATTGGCTACATACATTAACACATGTAGGTCGAGATACGTCTGCTCATATCAGAGACTGAGAACGATGAGGGGAATCTATCACCGCCTGTTACCTTGCAGCTCATCTACATGGGATTAATTCTGTGCTTGAAACTCTCTCTCTCTCTCTCTCTCTCTCTCTCTCTCTCTCTCTCTCTCTCTCTCTCTCTCTCTCTCTCTCTCTCTCTCTCTCTCTCTCTCTCTCTCTCTCTCTCCCATCCATCTTTTACGCAAGTACCAAAACCACGAGTTCCGAGGGGAAACTTTCACAAAGATACCGAGACGAATATTGAGTGAGAGAAAACTCCATTTCAACTCCCCAGATTGAGCAAAATGAAGGTGACAGCTGGACGAGTGGGTGCAGCTGCTGGACGAGTGTGTGCAGCTGCTGGACGAGTGCGTGCAGCTGCTGGACGAGTGTGTGTAGTTGCTGGACGAATGTGTGTAGCTGCTGGAAGAGTGTGCAGCTGCTGGACGAGTGTGTGTAGTTCCCGGACGAATACGTGCAGCTGCTTGACCAGTGTGTGCAGCTGCCGGACAAGTGTGTGGTGCATGACGAATATGTGTAACTTACTTATGTACCTGTATCATATCCTGTCTATTTTTTCTTTTATTTTCTGAGGAGAGTTTATAGTCCCCACAACCTGAGCAATTAACTCCTGCGTGTTACATATAATTGCCCTGAAATTCGACATGGGGGTTGCGTGTTTAATGGAGATCTTTTAGCTCTGTTATACCTGGGGTCAACTACACAAATTTTCCAGAAAATTTAACCTTTTTGAGTTTTTCCATCGAAAATTAATGGCATATTTACTCTGTGTGATAACGGACCTTTTTTTCTTTCGCTTCAACAAAAAATTTTTAAGTTCAAAGTATGTTTTGTACACATCATGGAGTTGTGTATCAAAATGTTAGTAACAAAGAATTTTATTCTTCATATTATCAAGTTTTTAACTTACGTCTTGCTTGATGATGGACTTTATATTTTCATTCTTTTTTCGGTGGAAGTACATATCCACTGCTATGATGGTAATGGGCGATTTGTTCAAAGTGTTTGTTGATAAGTTAATTTTGAAGCTAAAACCGACATTCTGATGTTTATTGTTTTATAGCGAATTTCGAATTTCTCCATAGTGAATTTCTTTGAATCCTCGTATACTGTATGAATCATTAGTCAGCAAATTGTATTAAGAACACGGGTCGTGTATGACTGTATGAACCAATAGGTCACTTATCAAAACACCACTCCTGATATTGAGTGATTAATCACGTTGTTTCGTAGAACACATGTATAGTTGTGTTACGTCATTCACAGAGGCGAAAAATGTGAGGAACTCAGAAGTGGAATCAGACTTTATCATCCTCCCGAGTTCTCCCAAGTCGGAAATTATAAGTTACTTGGCCCAACTCCTTAGATAAGACACGAGATGAAAATCTTGGAACATGACTTCTGCCGATAAGTGATATCGGATCACTGGATTGAAATTGTCCCTCCGATAGTGAAAGTTTGATTGTTTAAGATTCAATTATCAGTAAACTATGAGCGAATATCTTTTTTTTCGCTTTCTAACAAGAGCTGTGAGAAATCGTCAAAGAGGAAGTCTAGAAATCTACCTTCGTCCCACAAAGAGGGAACACGGGCCATAATTCTTGGGCCCGTTTTCGAATCTTTATTCATGAATCTATCCAACACACACACACACACACACACACACACACACACACACACTCTCATCCCAGCAAGGTTGACGACTTTGGAATCCCCAACTCGTGTATGGCAGGAATCTTATGCGGAATCTTGGCGTAACTTTTCTCCTCCAGTTCGTAAATGGGTTTTAAAAGTTGTAAAGATGATTTGTCTCGAGGTTAGAGAGAGAGTCCACAGGAGCCATTAATGAGCGCGAGAAGCAATGGAAAGGCAGGATATGAGTGGATTAGATAAAAGAAATTCCTATATATATATATATATATATATATATATATATATATATATATATATATATGTGAATAAGAGCAAGGTTATTAGGTACAGTAGGGTTGAGGGTCAAGTCAATTGGGAGGTGAGTTTGAATGGAGAAAAACTGGAGGAAGTGAAGTGTTTTAGATATCTGGGAGTGGATCTGTCAGCGGATGGAACCATGGAAGCGGAAGTGGATCATAGGGTGGGGGAGGGGGCGAAAATTTTGGGAGCCTTGAAAAATGTGTGGAAGTCGAGAACATTATCTCGGAAAGCAAAAATGGGTATGTTTGAAGGAATAGTGGTTCCAACAATGTTGTATGGTTGCGAGGCGTGGGCTATGGATAGAGTTGTGCGCAGGAGGATGGATGTGCTGGAAATGAGATGTTTGAGGACAATGTGTGGTGTGAGGTGGTTTGATCGAGTAAGTAACGTAAGGGTAAGAGAGATGTGTGGAAATAAAAAGAGCGTGGTTGAGAGAGCAGAAGAGGGTGTTTTGAAATGGTTTGGGCACATGGAGAGAATGAGTGAGGAAAGATTGACCAAGAGGATATATGTGTCGGAGGTGGAGGGAACGAGGAGAAGAGGGAGACCAAATTGGAGGTGGAAAGATGGAGTGAAAAAGATTTTGTGTGATCGGGGCCTGAACATGCAGGAGGGTGAAAGGAGGGCAAGGAATAGAGTGAATTGGAGCGATGTGGTATACAGGGGTTGACGTGCTGTCAGTGGATTGAATCAAGGCATGTGAAGCGTCTGGGGTAAACCATGGAAAGCTGTGTAGGTATGTATATTTGCGTGTGTGGACGTGTGTATGTACGTGTGTATGGGGGTTGGGCCATTTCTTTCGTCTGTTTCCTCGCGCTACCTCGCAAACGCGGGAGACAGCGACAAAGTATAAAAAAAAAAAAAAAAAAAAAAATATATATATATATATATATATATATATATATATATATATATATGTACATATATAAAGTAAAGTCTGCCATAAGAGGGACATGTGAAGGAATGTACACTTGGTCTTATCAAAGAACTTCTGACTAAACTTCAGGATATATTTTCTTTTTTTCCTCTTCAGAAGGAAACTATAAAAGTAAGAGGTCTTTCAAAAGCTCTCATTTTGTCCTCTCTCTCTCTCTCTCTCTCTCTCTCTCTCTCTCTCTCTCTCTCTCTCTCTCTCTCTCTCTCTCTCTCTCTCTCTCTCTCTCTCTCTCTCTCTCTCTCTCTCTCTCTCTCTCTCTCTGAGATACAAGATGGTCCGCCCTGCTGCCTGGGGCGCTTTAAGAGCTGCTAAAGATAGTTTCATTCACCGGAAACTTTATAGCGATAGCACCACTACAATGTTCTTCTTTACTCTGAGAAGGAAAGTTTAAGAATCAATTTCAGATTCCCATACTCTGCCCAGGCGGCCCTCCGGACCCTCACACCATCATCTCCTTCACTTAATGTTTTTCAATTTCTGTTAAGTACAAAGGAGTGGGTAGAGTGTGAGCTACAGAGGTGGTGTGAGGGGGAGTAGGGTCTGTAGAATGAGTGTATGAAGTCCAGACGGTCCTGGTTAACTGGGGGGTCGATGAAGGTTGGTGTTGCGACGCGATGAAGCCTTGTTGGTGCTGCCAGGATGGTGATGATGGTGTGTGTGTGTGTGGGGGGGGGGGGGATGGCAGGCAGACGGAGGGTTAGGCAGAAGGATAATCTAAGGAACAAGAAGACATCTTAAACCCTCGAGTGTGAAGATTTGTCCTTTGAGTACGAAGACTTCATTTACTCGAGTAACACGACTCAACCCCTTGAGTGTGACGATTTAAGCCTTTGATTACGATAGATAAACTCTTTAGTACTGTGGCTTCATTCATCATATTTAGGAGTTCATGCGTCGTACTCGCCATAATCAAAGGGTTAAGCCGTCGCACCAAAGGAGCTAAGCTGTTGTGCCCAAGGGTTTTATTTGTCGTATCCAAAGAGTTGAGGCCTGATACCCACACTCCTTATGACTTTCCGACGACAGCGACCACAGTGAACGGTACAGACCACTTCCTCTCCCTCATCCCACCCGTTTTAGTAACTCAGCTCTCCAGCCTTTCTCCCCAGTACAAAGGAAGTTCCAAGGTGTTTGATATCATTGTTCTTAGAAATGGAAGGAAAAGGTAAATAAAAATCGAGAAAGCGAGGGTTTTTCAGTATTTTTGTTCCACCATTTCACGGTGTCTCTGCGAAATATGTTTCAAATTCTTAACCTTTCGCCAGAGATGAATTCCTCTTTCTTCATACGTCTCAGACTCATGTTGCAGCAATCACTCTCAAATGCAGTGTTCAAATCGCCAACAGGAGTGTCATTACTGGACCACTAACTCATTCTTACGACTTTCTGAACCAACATTTATTACCGAGGAAAAAGGAACAGTTTGCAGTGGATAATGTAATTGTCACAACTGCTGAGGTTGCCTTGCCCGGGGAGGCCAGCGATGTGACCAGTAGAATACACACTCGTCAGAGTCCTGGGCTGTGCGTCTCGCTCACCACTTTCCCAGCTCTAACTGTGTCCTTAACACTTCCGTCCTCACCTTTCGCACACACTTCCTTCAGCAGTTCGCGAACTACCGCGCGTCCTCCAGCATTTCCTCAAGTAATCATCTCACTTCCTCCAGCAGTTATCTTACTTCCTCTAACATTTCCTTCAGTAGTCTCCTCACTCCCTCCAACTTACCCTCCAACAGCCCACACTGATGTTCCTGGTGTTTCGTAAGGTCACACTGCCAGACCATTAGGATGATATTCCTGGAGTCTGGTAAGGTAAGACTGCCTAAATGATTTAGTTACAACAAATGAATGGCGTATTCAATAGCATCCATAACATCTCTGGAAAGCTTAGAGCGTAGAGATTCGAACACATGTCCTCAACTTTCCATTCAGGTAACACTGTCAAAATATCAAAAGAATCGCAACTTATTGAATTGAGGAAACCTTTTGGTTCAATAACGGTAAGTCTTTCAGAGTTCCTCTCTCTAGATGTGACGGAAAAATCTGTTTGCTGACTGGCGTCAACTCCTCATGCAAGGGAAGATGAAGAATATGAAATGGAGGATAAAGGCTCATACCACAGTCAGCTTTTTTACAGACAAATTATATGGGGAACTTTCGTGAGTGTCAGATGCAATACCTGTTGAAGAATCTTTCTAAATCATTACGAGTCTTATATCTTTCATATTTCATTATCATTTCAACCAATTATTTTCTTATTTTTCTATCTATTCATCTATTTCTTTTTGCACTTATATACCTATCTGTTCATTCCATTTCTTTTGATTTGAGGGGAAATGGTACAACCCATGTCTTTCCTGCTTATGTAGAAATGCCCAGAAGTGGGAGTGGGAAGTAGAAAATCCTCCCCTCCTGTTGTATCATTCGCAAGGAACAGATGAAGGAGCAAAACGAGAATTTTTCCCCTAAATGTCATTACCTGATGCTACTTCGGTAAAGTGGTTAAAAGACAAGCATTCACGAAAGAAACGTTCATCCATCTATTCTTATACATTTCCAGGTCATGAAGGGCCTGGTTCCCAGTTTCACGAAGGACCTGGTATCCAAGATCTAAGACAACCCTGTTCCCCACGGCATGAGGGGCTCAGTAGGGAACCTAACCAGAGGCTTATAATCCACGAGACATTCACAATACACAAGGAGGCTCCCGCCTCACACCAGACGTCTACAAGCGTTGGTCTTCCTCCCTCCTTGAGTCAGAGCAGCTGGGGGGGACGTCCGACTCTCGTGCCTGAGGGAGCGAAGCCCAGTGTGTGTGTGTGTGTGTGTCGTGACCTGATGATAAATCTTGAGTCTAAAACCAAATAATTGGGATAAGTTCTTGCGGTTCAGGGAAACTGAAGATGTTATTACAACCCAATTCTAAATGTACCTTTATTGTGTCTCTCCCTTCTCTAGTTTACTCTCATACGTGAGAAAAAAAGTTTCATTATTGCTTTATATTCATACGAGTAATTCTAGTCAGCAACAAGAAAAGCAAATTCTCCTGTATTAAGTGCAGCATTGTTGGGAATTTCCGCCACCATTTCAGCAGAGAAGCATAGGTGGGTAGAAGCGGCGGCAGCTGCCGAGATGGTAAGCTGCGAAAATTTGATTTGCTAATTAGCCAGACTGCTTCAATATTTCAGGCTGTGTGCCCAGGTACTGGGTTCATCAGCGCCACCTGATTTATGTTACTGAACCTTTAATGTTCTTCTGGTGAGGAACACTGAGGAAATATGAGCAACTGGATTTACATATAATTCTGTGGTATGGAGAAGCTGATGAAATATTATTCAGGCACCGGAATTAGTGTGTGTGTGTGTGTGTGTGTGTGTGTGTGTGTGTGTGTGTGTGTGTGTGTGTGTGTGTGTGTGTGTGTGTGTGACTGTTGTCGAATGTCTTGACATGGAGAAGTGAATAATAAAGAGAGAAGAGACAGGAGACATTACAAAAGCGAAGGAGGTCAGGAACACAAGAGCATTGATAGGCTGAGTTTGCAAATTTATGCTAATGCAATAGCTTGCTCACAGGGCGTGTAGGAGCATTACTTAGTGTGTGTCCTGAAGATACTAACAGGGCACCAGAGACTCAGAGAGTCTTTAAGCAGCTCCAGGGAATCTGGGTGTAACAGATTCATGAATTAGTTTACCTTTTCCCCTGCGTCCTAGTTTACCTCCTCTATGTATACCAATTTACATTCTTTCTCTCTCCTTCTTTACAAGTTTAAATGAGATTGATTTCTGTTTTCCCTATTCTTCATGTTGTTATAACAGGAAAATATATCTCACCTAAGTTTCTCTTGCTCAACAAAATTGTATATTTTATCTCCCTCCATAATCAACTTATGATAAAGACAAGAAAAAGATGGCAGTAACAACGAAATTAAAGGATACGTAATTGTTTCAGACAAACCAAACAGTCTGAAGTAAATGATGTTCAACCGTAAGTTTCAGATATATAAAGTATTTATAAGACGGGTGTAAATACTACAGTATCTTGTATACATCTGAAGGAAGGAACCTTGGGAAGTACACTAAAACGTGATTGCAAACATTCAAAATGAAACTCACGGTTTCGGAGAGAAACTTCAGTTTCGTGTGTCAGAGGCAAACTCCTCAGATAACTGTAATGGACAAAACTAAATTGCAATATTCAAGGGACAAGACAATGAGGATCAAGTTTTGGAGAGGAACACGATGGTTTCATTTCAGGTCAGATCAGTTCGGTAAGCGACCTTAAGACAAGGGATCTTCCTTGTCCCAGATCTGGTCTTAACTCCCTTTTGGCTTCTTATGATTACATTATGCCTTGCACGTTAAACTGGATTGGCAGAACTTGGCATCTAGCGTGCAGCACTGACGTAAAGGTTTATATCTTAAAATCCAGGTTTTATTTCAATGTAAGATGAGTTAATGGGGTGAGTAATGGGCATTACGACAAATAAAATGTGGTGCAGGAGATAATGACGTTAGCTGAATGTAATGGGTTCTGTGATGACCTAAATCTGGGCTCGGCTGATGTCTGTATCAGTGAAAACTTGTTGACTGAAATTGATTTTATAATGAAGGACTGTCCTCGTAGAAGCTTCCATGATGTACGAAGATTACGAACATGTCCTGTAGACAAGCAAAGTACACTGAGGAGCTTTGAATATAGATTGGATCAGTAGATAGATGGACATAGATGGGTATGATGAGGTGCAGCTTTATATGGGAAAATAAGCTTAGTGCACATCATTTCTCCCTTATGCTTTTATGTAAGAATGAAGATAGAACAGGAGAGGAATGATTTCAGTTGACTCCAATGATTCATAAAGGTATTGTAAGATATCAAATGTAATGACACATATGGTGATGTGGATACTGGAGTCATAGCTGTGCTAACCCCAGAGAAAAGTGACATTAGCCATTGTAAAAGAAAAGACATGCTGAGCACATGGAGGAAGACTCTATAATTGAATGAGAAGAATCCCTCTTACTTCATGAGAAAGGTAAACCTTTTTAAGCACAGCGAGTGCGATCCTTGGTTGTGATGCCAGGACTTTGACTTAGTATGCAAGATGAAAGGTCAGGCTACCATACCCAAGAGATCGTATCCTTGTGCTCAGTGATTGTACCATTGTGCTCGAGGATCATACCATTGCGTTCAAGGATCATAACGTTTTGCTTGAGGATCGTATTGCTATGATTGAGAATCGTACCGTTGAATTACACTGGACAAATGTAGACAGGGTGATACTGGTTTCCTGTAACGAATGTCATCTGTCAGCACTTAAAAAGGGGACCAAGAAACAGGTAGAGCCAAAGTCATCATCAATGTCACTGAAAACTGTAACGAGCTGCCTTCCATTGTCATCAGTACCAAAACAATAGCCTACTACATGAAGACTCTAAACGACTATTTCGACTGAAGATTGCCATAAACAAATCAGAAATGAGAAAAGAATTTAATTCCTTAAGCTCAAAACCTATCAACAGACCAAAGGGTCTTCTATTACCTATATCCTTCATACATACCGTGTAGATTCCTCGACAGGTAAGACCATTAGATCTCCTGTTGTCTGCTTATGTACTTTGCTTGCTTCTTTCAACAGGTAACCCCGTTATGTGACGAAAACCGTTTTGTTACCTGTTTGCCCTTTGTGCCTCCGTAAGTCAATACACTTGGGTCGGGGAGGTAATGGCCGCTAACGTGGGGAGCTTTGCAGACATTCTACAGTCTGTTTGATGTCCTGTTTCCCGTTCGTGGCCAGGATTAGCATGAAGACTGAGGCTCTGCATTAGACATTTTACCGTGTGGCTTGCCTAACACGAGAGAGAGAGAGAGAGAGAGAGAGAGAGAGAGAGAGAGAGAGAGAGAGAGAGAGAGAGAGAGAGAGAGAGAGAGAGAGAGAGAGAGAGAGAGAGAGAGAGAGAGAGAGAGAGAGAGAGAGAGAGAGAGAGAGAGAGAGAGAGAGTGGTCGTGAGAGAGGAGTAGTGTGGGTAGCAGGTGGGTTAAGAGGAAGGCAGAAGGTCCAACCCTACCCAAGTAAAAGATCAAGAACTCTCTCTCTCTCTCTCTCTCTCTCTCTCTCTCTCTCTCTCTCTCTCTCTCTCTCTCTCTCTCTCTCTCTCTCTCTCTCTCTCTCTCTCTCTCTCTCTCTCTCTCTCTCTCTCTCTCTCTCTCTCTCTCTCTCTCTCTCTCTCTTGGCCTGTATGATAGTATTTACCTTCAAAAATCAGGTTTGACAATCTTTTTCGAGCAGTTCTGTTATCTGTTGCATAAAATACATGGAAAAAAGATATATACACAGTAACACTTCTCATTCCATACCCTACGAATATGTTACACTGCAGCAGAGGATAAGATACTGCAGTAAGATTTTATAGATGGATTCTCCTTTCGTTCAATGCTGTTGAATTCCACGCAGGCTTACTTCACTAAATAAATGATTATACTGCCGTTCTTCCTCTTGGAGGCTGTTGCTGGAGGGTGTTTAGGTGGAGGGATTCTTCATGCTGATCCATCCATAACTTATCTATATGAATTAGAAATTTAATAGACCTAAGTTCAAAACAGATAACCTCGACTAAGACTAACGACTCCCCTTGCCTGCCTTTCCCATTTTTCCTGCTCAGTGTTTTCTGTATCTGGACACGACATAAATCCTCATCTTTCCGGGTTACAAAGCGGAACAACATGATACACATAGTCTGCACCTGCAAATATGAACACTGTCAAGTCTTTCTTTATGTTGTCAGCAGGGAAAACATTATCATTTGGTCGTGTCATGTTTCTGTCCCAGAAAATCGGAAAGGCATCTTCATACTCCTGTCGTCTATTCCTTTGAGACTTAAAGCATTCTTGTCAGAGGAAGGAGCAGGATGCCTCCTCTAGGTCAGCTGCGGTCACAGGAAATCCCTGGAATAGGAGAAATAGCTACACAGGATGAAAACCTCAGCTTCTGATAAGTTTTGGTAAAAGTAAAGTTATTTAATGGTTATTACTCCTGCAGACAGATTACATTCACCCAATTTCCTATTTCGTCTGTGCCTAACACTTTGACGGGGACAATGTGTGTCTTTATGGTTATCCGTGGTGAGAGTACAATGAGCTCATGTGACTGAGTTTACACTGAATTCCAGCAGCTAAATTCACGCTGGGTTCCAGTGGCTGAGTTTACATTGGGCCCCAGTGATTGTGTTTAAGTAGGATCTAGAGATTTACTTTGTCCTGGGCTCCAGTGGTTAAGTTCACGTTGGCCTCCAGTGGTTAAGTTCACGGAGGGCTCCAGTGGTTGAATTCACGTTGGGCTCCAGTGGTCGAGTTCTCTTCAGTGTTGTGCTCTGTGTGTGTTGCCTAGAACAGTGTTGTTGTCCCTCTACAACATGGAGTACTGTTTCCTGTCTGTTTTTCTTTGGGGAAGGGGACGTATTTACTGTTAGTACACTGGGACATTGCCTGTAGAGAAATACACATTTGTATTTCTATACGTGTGTGTATACTTGCTTGTGTACATGTGTATATGTGAATATTTTGCATGTGTATATGTGTATATACGTATATATGTATGCATATTTGTGACTTTGGATGAGGGTTTGTGTATGTGGTTATATGTATGTGTAAGTGTGTATGTGTAAGTGTGTAGTGCACATAGAGATGTGAAAAACTGTCATCTTTGCTTCAGAATATATATTTTTTTTTCATGGTTCACAACGTACTTTTGTTAAGCTGCTCTTTTGTTCCCTTTACACATTCAAAAGTTATGGATGGAAAATGGAAATTGCTGTGGGCAATACTGCCCCTGCTGTAGACTGGAAACAAAATACAATGACAGCTGAACCTCTCTCTCTCTCTCTCTCTCTCTCTCTCTCTCTCTCTCTCTCTCTCTCTCTCTCTCTCTCTCTCTCTCTCTCTCTCTCTCTCTCTCTCTCTCTCTCTCTCTCTCTCTCTCTCTCTCTCTCTCTCTCTCTCTCTCTCTCTCTCTCTCTCTCTCTCTCTCTCTCTCTCTCTCTCTCTCTCTCTCTCTCTCTCTCTCTCTCTCTCTCTCTCTCTCTCTCTCTCTCTCTCTCTCTCTCTCTCTCTCTCTCTCTCTCTCTCTCTCTCTCTCTCTCTCTCTCTCTCTCTCTCTCTCTCTCTCTCTCTCTCTCTCTCTCTCTCTCTCTCTCTCTACTGGGAATCGAAGCATTTCCTTGCCTAATGCAAACCTCATTTCTCCCAGTGACCTGAATACTGACGTATTAAGGTAATCTGTATATCCTTGAGTGAGATCAGTTTCTTTGCAGTAAGTAGTTAAGGTGATTGCATTTAAATTTGCTACTCATAATTTCTCTTATGATCGTTTATATCAAACCTTTGCACAGACGTCACGTATCCACTTTATAATAGGCCTTTCGTAAATCCAGAAATGCTCCACACGCCATTTTCTACTTCAACCATTTTCTTGTCTGTAGATCTGTTACCACAAACTCCAGACAACAGGATGTAGGATACTTCCCGATTCCTTCACTCCTGACGTAGGTTCATTTGCCTTTCTTCAGTGTCTTTTATTCTTCTCGTCGTTATTGATTTTGTTTCAGTTCGTTTTCTTCTTCCTTAAGTAATGAAACATATTTAATGGTACCTTAAGGAAAATGTGAGGCGACTAGCAGAAAGATCGACAGGTTTCCATACCTGTTTTCCAGTCTACAACCTGTTTCACAGATCTCAGGGTTGTTTTCTGTGAGGAAAAGAAAACCTGTCTTGCTATAATCTGGATCGTGTATCAGTATCTGTTCAGCGAACCACAAAAAGTTGGGAGTCTGTAAACTACCATATCCTTAAAGCACCTTAAGACGGACCTAGGTGACTCCTTCTTTGCTTTTGCTTCTTGGGAAGATCCTATCTAAGTCGCTGACAAAATTCCTGCACTTATTCTTTACCTCACCCAACCCTAAAAGCAATTTGGCAAAGATATGAATAAACATTTCGATCCCATGAGCCATCTCCTGGAACCTGCCTGTGTGAGAGCTTGGCTAAAGTGTTTGGATTCGGGTATTGACTACACACGTCACCCCAGCAGAGAGCTGGGGAGACTCTCTGGGTCCACAGGTACCTGGGGAATCCATCAGCTAAGTCACAAGGGAACCTGGGAGATCTTTGTAGTTCTTGTGTGCCTCGCCACTCCATCAGTTTCTTAAGCTGCCCATCTGGTGGGTCTGGTTCAGCATGGGAGAACAAAAGAGGAAAACACGCATAAGAAACGGATTCCCATGGGCTAAAATACTTCAGAAGGAGTCGTAGAGATGGAGGTGCATTAGGAAAGGAAATAGTCTCTCGCCGTCCTCAGCGAGGTAGTCAAAACAAAACACAGAAGAGTCAGAAATTCGTTCAGACTGGTAAATGATTTATGGCATCTCGTTGCCTACATTCAATTACTTTCCATTGGACATGAATTCTTATTTACAATCATAGACAATTTTTTTTGTCTTTTGAACAGCATTGCAATGTTATGTCCCCGTGAAGAAGGGGAGAAGGGTCTTAATCCATATATACTGAAGTCGAACTCCATTTACCATAATCCAGAAAGAAATGAGTCACATCTGAACAATGGCTGGTCAAGCCTTGTATCCTCTAGTCTGAATGACCATTTACTATTTGTAGTCACGGCCTCTTCGTACTGGGGAAAGAGGTAACACAATGTCAATAGCACCTGTTTGAAACTTTGCAGTGCAGAATTTACAGTAAGTGTTCTAAGCACAAAGTTTTAAACTATGTTTACGATGCTTGAAGTTCTTTATGATACATGTGCACTGCCTTAATGCTTTCAGATATCTTCAACTGACCAGTGTTGAGTGTGAGTCTAAAAAGCACTGATGACTGTCATGTGACAGCTTCTGATGACGTTTCCAATGTTTGTGTTGTCCAGTAACGCATTTATTGGTAAATTAATCCTTCAGGAAGCCGTCAAGTGGAAAATTATGAGGTCCTCAGCTGACGAAATAAATCTGGTGTTTGGCAACAACGAGCCTGTAAGGATTCCAGGCTTTCCAGCGAGTGGACGAAAATAATTGCCTGTAACGAGCTGGAAGCTGAGCTTAGTGTTCTCCGTCTTAGTAATGTAATTTAGCGTCCTGTTTACACCGCAGGGGTTCGCAAAGTTTGATCCCCTGCAACGGAAGACGACCATGATGCTGTCAACAGGCAAGGACTAGTGTCTGCCACAGTGTCTGGAATTACTGCAGTCTGTCGTCTGAATGTCTGTCTGAGGTGATGGCAGGGTTGTTGACACTCTCTGTACGACGTGCTGACTAGGTAGTCTTGAGAGGAGTTTGGCAGTCTTGTTGTCTGGTAGATAGTCCAGGGATGCAGTTCAGTGTATGAGGCTCCTTCTCACACGCATGAAGCCTCCTCTTCCATGTATAAAGCCTCGATCCTGGTGCATGAAGCCTCTTCTTCCGTGTATGAAGCCTGTACCTCCATGTATGAAGCATTCTCTTCCATGTGTAGCGGATGTTGGTGGTCAGTTCTGGCTTTGTATGACTGGGTAAATACATTTGAAATACTAGAGTTGTGTCCCTCTGTTGCCAGTAGTCTATCCTTTCATTATGTGCTTCACTGACAGTGGAAAGTACAGTTTTAAAAGTATAAAAAATCCCACTGACGTCAAACGCTGGAAACCGAGAGAAAAGAGTAATTATGACCTGCACATCCTGCATGGAGGCAGTGACGACCAATATGAGACTAGAACCACAAGATATTACTGACTTGATATAACGCAGGGAGTGTGTCACCAAGACCCAGATATATGAGACTTATGAGAACAGGAGAGCATTAGCCACACAATAGTCTTACGAAGATAGTATAAAGCAAATCATGGCAATGAAATCCCCCAAGGCGAAGTGAAGCTGCCATACGTAAATTATAAAGCCCAAATGGGATTTTCTTCAATGGACAACAACATATTTTCCGTCGTGGAGGTAACATATTAGAGCTGAGGCCAGATGAAGTGGTAAACATACGATATGAAAGAATAAACATACGAAATGAAGAAATAAACTCATGAAACAGAGGAATAAACCAACGAAATAGTGGAATAAACATAGGAAATGGTTGATAAAAATACGAAATGAAAGAATAATCATAAAACGTGAAGAAGAAATCGAGTCATTTGGCAGCGGACGTGGGTACAGAATAACCAGCAGTAAGCAGCCAGCTGGTTCACAGATGGTGGGGATATCCCCCAGTGACCGGGACTATCCCAGGAGATTGCTGTTATTAGGCGGGTGGATCCAACAAACAGATAGGGTGATAGGAAGTTATGAGAGACAGACGGGTCTGGAAAAACAGATGGTGTTGAAGGGAACGTGAGGCTATGAGAGAGAGATGAACCTTCTTCTTCAGAGGATAATCAGACTAGATCAAGACCAGCTGATCTTACGAACAAGAAGGACTCATGACTGGCAGTAGAGCCTGGCTGTCTTATCAACTACTGCTTTTATGTACACAAGCGTTAAGATAAATACGCAAATCTCCAAATACTCTATTATCCTTCTGGCGTGCTGCGAGTTTTGCAAATACCTTCAGACACTGGTCTCCTGTTTTGGTTGTTAATCGTTTCTTGTTTCTGGTCAAGATTTGAATCACATATGTAATTTAGTACCTATATATACTACCATGTTATGTGTCACATAACCTAAGCCAACTGACATATCTCATCCATTTTCATGCTACGTATTGCTTGTTCTCAATCACAAGGAGACTTGTCATAACTTCCCAGTGCTATATGTCACTCACTATTTTACTACAAGTCACTCATTCAAAGCTTTGTCATGTCCTCAGCTACGTGTCATTTCCTCAGATATGAAACTCTCTTACTTACCCCTCGACGCCCTCCTAACTACTCCATTTCCCCCGAGACATTAAACCATCCAACCAGTATCCGTGGACAGTGATAACCTGACACTTGTCCAACGGCATAAAGACATATGACCCATAAATCTTTCCCGCCACCCTGATAAACATAGAGATTGTGGGCTTGATTCTCTCTTTCTTGACCAGAGATGGACGGAGCTTTCTGGTGGTTACTTCCCTCAAGATGAGTCTCTCTCTCTCTCTCTCTCTCTCTCTCTCTCTCTCTCTCTCTCTCTCTCTCTCTCTCTCTCTCTCTCTCTCTCTCTCTCTCTCTCTCTCTCTCTCTCTCTCTCTCTCCAGGATACATCTTCACTCCACCAACAGCAAGTCCTATCACTAAAAGGAGTGGCTTGATTACGATGATCATGAAGACTGTCAGATCCAATAAAAAAAAAATCAATAGTTTCCTTCCCAAAATCAACCAGCCATGTATATATCCCACAGGTTGGGTCCACATCTGTCAGACGCAGAGCATCAGTTGTTCGTGTATAGGTGGGTCTACCCGATCTCGAATCCCTTTTGGAAGAATGATTTGTGAGCGACGTTGACCCATTCCATAATAATTGACATGGTGGTCCGAGAGTAGCGTCAAAGGGTAGAGAGAGAGAGAGAGAGAGAGAGAGAGAGAGAGAGAGAGAGAGAGAGAGAGAGAGAGAGAGAGAGAGAGAGAGAGAGAGAGAGAGAGGCAGGTGCCACACATTTTTATTTTGCTGTGCTGACGCTGTGTCGGTCGACGTTATGCGTGACGTGAATAAGTGTGATGGGGAACACGTAGTGAAGTGTTATAGTCACGGGGGAAAGACGAAATGAATTTGTATTGGCGACATAACAGAACGTCTGGCCACTACAGAGGTTGGCGTCTATAGTCATGGCTGACCACATGACTGGAAATTGTAAGATCGAACAGTTTTGCTGGTATTGAGCCAACTCTCAAAAGGTCACCTCCGTTTGACATAGTTTGGTTGTATATATATACATATACCTTCGTTATATCCCTGAAGACCTGTACGAAATCAATGTCTCGGGGAATGATAGTGACAAGTCACGTTATGATCCAGTTATTGGTGTGTCGTCCATATTGACCGACATGTGTCAATCAAAGCTTCACTGTGTGAGGTTCAGTGGTGAATGAAGCTGCTCCAGGGGAGGTCAGGGGAGGAGGTGTGGTGGGGTGGGGGGGAGATGTGGCAGGTTCTGTGGAGAGGGTAGACCAAACATTGATGAGGTAGAAGAAAGGAGATAAAAGAGTGGTAAGGGAGGGAGTCATATAGCCTTACATAGGATTTTCATTTAGAAATGAGTTGAACTCTCTTGCGTATCTAAGAATGCTAAGCCAAGTTTTATATCTATAGAAACACGGGTTAACTTTTACCTTTATAGAAACGTTTGTTATAGCTATAAAAACGTCATTTCTTTCAGAGGAGTATATGTTCTGTATTCATTACAGCAGCGACTCCAAGCCATGATCTATATCTTCCTCATTCTTTTTTCCTCTCTTTTATCTGCTGAATGATTTTGTTTTTCGGTAGATGGTCAAGGACTCGCTATTCCCATTTTGTTGGTGGCCACTAGAGCCATCTGTGGATTAGGGAAAACCGGACTCCATGGTGCTTCGCTAGCGCAGTAGTTGTTATGTGTGTATATATATATATATATATATATATATATATATATATATATATATATATATATATATATATATATATATATATATATATATATATATATATATATATATATATATATATATCCTCTATTTCTACTATCTGGAGAACGACGGTGACAGACGAGTTCACGCAACATCACGTGATAGTGTCGGGTGTTTCATTCAGTCGTCCGGCAGGAGAAGTTCCTCAACATCTTTTTACCTTTTTCTTCAGAAAAGTTGACCATGATGGCTGTTGGAATTTTCCAGCTCCTCTGAATTATTCCCACGTACGAATGTAAGAATACCATAAAGCTTTACTGGCGGGACATCAGCTCCATATTAATATATATATATATATATATATATATATATATATATATATATATATATATATATATATATATATATATATATATATATATATATATATATATATATATATATATATATATACGTAGTGACTAACCAAGCACTCATACCAACCATACTAGACATCATACACGACAAACATATGCCATTCGCTCCCCACATTATAGACATGAACACAAAAGCTATAAACAATTTAGATACCATCAGATCACATACTAGTGCCCCTCTCGGACAAAGAAATGAATTCTTCAGTATCCTCTGTAAACAATACCTTACATCCTCTATAAGCAATGCCGTTCTCCTTGTTCCTCTAGATGAGCTAGACCAATCTCTATGTTTCTTGCAAATTCTTGGTCGAGGACAGAGACACGTAGCTGTTATGACGAGTCTGGCCTCTGCTCAACAACTATTGCCAAGTCAACTTCTGAAATGAAGCACTAAGTCACTATCTCCTTACCCGCTGTATCATTATCACACAAAACTTCGAGCTAAGTTTCGGGAAATCTTCGAAATCTCAGAACAGAAGTTCTGTGTCTCAGAGACCGAGCTCGAAAAACAGATTCATGTCAAACACTCAGACTTCAATAATCAATAGTACTTCAAGTCAAAGGGGAATCGAGAAACGTGTTTTTGAATAGATTTCCCTGAGGCTTCGTAACTTGAAAGTTGACGTCAAACTCTTTCGTCTCTAGAAATATATGAAGACAATGTCTCTGAAGGATTCCGAACACGAACTTTATCACACACACATTCTAAAGTTCAGTTCCTTTGTTGTATAATTATTTCCTCCTTCTATATTCGACATTTTGCAGTAAAGCACTGCAACCTAGGGGATAACTTGGACGAGTTATCCATTCATTTTACATAATCACATATGTTAGGAACTGATTTGTTGGTTTAGAAATGTTAAGTGGTTGGTCACCTGGAGAATTATTAACAATTATTCCTCGTGAAAACCCACATCTATAGGTCAAGAAGACAGACTGAATGGTACCGTAGGAATACATGATGGTCTCTTTATGGGTATGGAGAGGGTCTTCCCCATTTTCATACCTCTAAGACCATACTGATGACACATTATGTGGGTTAGTAAAATAAACTTAATCTTAGTCAACTTGCTTTCGTTCTGAATATATACATCCATTACGCTACACCCATAACAAACTTTTATATTTCTCATAACAAAATCTAAGTAAAATTGGAAATTCAAAGTAAATCCTTTTTATATTCAGGCTGGTAAAGAGGGGGAGGGGGGGAGAGGGATCAGAAATGAATATTCCTGTGACAATTAGACAAAAGTAATGACAAACTTCAAATGAATATCACCTTATATTACCCCAGGCTACGTTGTTGTTGTCGTCGTCAGGTCTGAAGAACGTTTAATATATCTGTGTAGGACCCACACCACCGTCAACATCCCTTGGTGAAATCTCACCCAAAACACCAATTAAACTTAACCATTAAAGCACGGCACAACCATCCATGACCCTTGCTAACGCGGGAAATGGCGAATAGTTTGAAAGATATATATATATATATATATATATATATATATATATATATATATATATATATATATATATATATATATATATATATATATATATATATACATAGACATATACATAGATAGATAGATGGACATGATCTCAGGTGCCCTATAATGGGACTCTTGCAGGGTCGAAGATGCGCTACAATCAGAAGTAGTGATATGATGGACTTCTTCGGAGAGGATCCTTACTGAATCTGTACTGTTTTTTTTTTTTTTTTTTTCTGCCGACGGTGAATCAGCCTCGCCGAAGGTACCTCTTTACTCGTGGTGTAATCCCAGGGGTCCATCACAAACCCACAGTGGGCCTGCGTCTTCATCTTCGTCTGGTCACTGACGCCCAAAACACTTCATCTCCCAACAATAAGAGAGCGGATGTCCTCAACCAGGGTCTTCTCTATGGCGTACATGCTTCCACACCATAGCCACAGAAGGTTTTCTAAACATAAACTTCAGCTTTCCAAGAAGGGAAGATCCCATTATCTTACCCAGCAAAGAATGATAACTATTATGGTACAGGAAGTTGAAGACGACCGCGTCTTACCATCCAGACCCTGGAAGAAGAAGACGCCTCAACTGGAAAACAAGAAAGAAAAGAAACGTAAGATATTTGTCTCGCTCTAAGACCGACATATACGAATTTCCTCGCCACACAGATGCTGGCTGGCTCAGGCGGGACCTCCTCCACATCCTGCAGTCAGTCAGCTCACACCACACACACTAGGGTGGAACACGCAACATCACCGGGTGTACTCATATCCCCACACAACAGAGCGAGATGATAAATGAAAATGATTCTCTAGACACTTTGGTCTTTGTTTACAACGTGTTACTACAGAACAATATCTGCTACACAGACCTCTAAACACGCGGTCTGTGCACACAGTGCACTACACACTGTGTTGCGGCACCACCGAACTCTTCCCCACAAACACTGCGTTCTGACAGATGTTCATATCCATCATCTCTGTTGTGATCAAACTTAAGCAAGTTTCCCCGTCGTGTGAACCACTTGGCCGGTCTATAATAGAAAGAGAAGACGTAAGTATTAACGTATGTAATCATCTACTAGTTAAATAGTCAGTGAGAACAGCTCCATAAAAATGTATATGACAAATTATGATATACACTTCGTTTCAGTCCACGACTGACATTGTGTTCGTCTCCTTAACTACATGAAAAGCTTACAGGTTTTTCTATTTGTATCATTAGTATGCCTTCCTTCTCCTTATACACTGAGAGTTTCTGATTTCATGCGCGATCACCAATAGGCATGAAAGGACCCAGTGTTCCTGTATGGATTTCTTTGTATTCTTATTACGTTAACTGTATATCAATGCCCAAGATAAGGCACTGGGGTCAAACAGAAAAATTTGATGTTCCGTGAAGCTGCACGTTTGAAATGCCTCTCATAGCAAGCCAGTCACGCTGAGAAAAATGTGACGGAAAATGCTTTGATAACATTCTTTAAGCATCCATGATAAATGTAATTTATGTGAGATTACCTTGAGAATGTGTGTAAAATACGAATAAAAGGACACATCAAAAAGAAAAAAAAGAAAATATTTGATGTTGCTCAAGATGCTTTGTCTCGTCTGGGAGATGTAAACATACCATAGTATATCATAGGATTATACCATCAGATTGTACCATCGGATCTGAGACTTTGTGGATTACTTAATGGTGGGGAAACTTTGTAAGGGAATTACACTCTTCGATTACTTAAGTTACACAGATAGTTACAAAGATACAAAATCCACGCAGACCCAAAGGTCCGAACGAGGTAGTCTGGCCTTAAAACTACTGGAAAATATGCAGTTCCCTTACAAGGTTAGCAAAACAAAGGCTCCTTCCCCACCCTCCACTTCCGACTTGGTATAAAAAGAACAAGTGCATTCGTAACGAAATTGTTGGCTGGTGTATAATTCAGTCATTGTTTGGCAATATTTATATGCTGAAGACTTGTCTCTATGGATACTATTCATGGCCGTGTTCGAGTTCCGGGTAGTGTGGCCCGCTCACAGTCAACCCAACCGTTCATCCTCCAATTTAAGGTCGGCTGATGAATGTGCAAATTCTGTGTATATTTGTGCTTTTGCGTGTATATGTGTGCGTGTATATATGTATGTAGAGTATGTAATTTTTCTGAATATGCAGATTACCGAATGATTGTATTATACAACTTTTGATATCAAAAATGTGTTCTCATCCGGAGGTTCATTGTACTGATGAAATCATGGTTCCTGTAATCCATACGTATGACAAACTATCCTCGATACAGCACGTATCGTTAATTAGTTCATTCCAGCTTCATGAAAAATTTAATCATCATTAAAGTTAAGCTTTTGTAGTCATATCCACAAGAGTTTAAAAAATCATCTATTCCTGTTGATAGATATAAAACGCCTCTGTCTGTCCGTCTGTCCCTCTAGATAGATAGATAGATAGGTAGATAGATAGATAAATGAGATAAACACAAAGTTTTCTTCTTCCATCCGAGTTTGTCGACTCTCACTTCAGTAAGGCAGGATCAAGAACACACGATTGAGCTTTAGAGGAAGAATCCTCTCTTGGGCTACTCCTGTATACGTCTTTTCAGAAAATAATGATACAGGAAAGGATTTTCACCCCCCCCCCCAACCTCCCACATACAGACACACACACACACACACACACACACACACACACACACACACACACACACACACACACACACACACACACACACACACACACACAAACACACACACACACACACACACACACAAACACCCGGATCCCGTCCCTTCATAGCCACCTTCTACAACACACAAGAGATACGTGGGCAGTGTGTCCTTTCTACCCATCCCTCAGGAACAACCCGGGTTTCCTAGCAAGTCTACCTCATCTTGGCTCATCCAATAAACTCTGTGGAACTAAACTATTTTAGAAAGAACAATCGGTTAGTTTCACAGAGTTTACTGAATGAAGCAAAACGAACTCGTAAACATGTTTCTCTTTGCGTGAAGTAACAACCCGGTAAGTGAACGAGCCAACACATCACTAGGGAATGTCAAGATAAATCTAACGTTGTTTTGAATTTCAATATCGATGTATCATATATATATATATATATATATATATATATATATATATATATATATATATATATATATATATATATATATATATATATATATATATATATATATATATAATATATATATATATATATATATATATATATATATATATATATATATATATATACCTAAAGACCCCTTGTAACAATCTATGAAGAAGAATTTCTAACTACACGACGGAAAGGTAAGGGAATAGATTCAGAATTCGTTCCCCGTCAAAATCATATTTCTTTTTTCTTTATTCAGATTGTTTTCAAGAATCGACTCCCTTGCCTCCCGTCCCTAGATCGAGACAATATTGAAAGACCTTCTTGCCTTTAACCTCTAGGTCGAGAAATATTGAAACTTTCAACTTTTGTTTGGTTTTCATTTGTCGAAGGAAAAGGTATGAGGGAAACAGCTCTTCTAATGCTACTGCAGACGTGTATATTGGTCTGGGAGTTGTAATTTACAGGAATGGTCCCTGGTTACCTGAGGGGTTAAGAGATCCAGCAGTTGATCACGGGTGTAGGACTAGTGCCACCTGCCCAGCAAGCAAGTCTGCACACTTCACCTGCGACTTGGAGAGAATTATTTTCGCCTTCTGGTCGAGAGTGATAGTAGGAAGTTTGTTACAGCGAAACGGAAATCTTTATGCTCGAAGTTCGGAAAAGGTAATTCATCCTCCGTAGCTCATCGGCACTACACTATCTACGTATTACACTATGTAAGTATCTTTTGCGAGTCGTAGAAGGCAAGAAAGAAGAACATATATGAAGAAATAGAGGCAACAGTGACGATATAACAATGTGGTTTTAATTTTGCAGAATCATGATACGTGTTCTCCACATTTTGATTTAATAAAGATTCTCCTTCGACGTAAAACTGCAAAATAAAATTTTTCTTAATCCGTTGTGGTTTAAGGATATGTGTCCAGTCTCACCAGATCAACACAGTACGAGTGAAAAGTGTTTCACTCGCTTTGGAATGGATTGGGAAATGTGTTCAAAATACCAACAGGACGAGTCAACATAAAGTTTAGGGAGGAAATTGGTCGGTCACACAGGATTATAAAGTTATCCTGCAACTGGAATATTCAATTGCCTTTGTATTAAATGAAAATATTGGAGTAAAGCGTATTGTACACCCCTCCCTTCCTTTCTCGTCCTCTCTCTCTCTCTCTCTCCCTCTCTCTCTCCCTCTCTCTCTTTCTCTGAACTTCAGAAATACTTCGCTTCATACAATACAGTTTCTTTCGATATTTGTCATGGGCATTATTGACAAATCTTGGGACCTCATGAGGCCACAACTTTCGAAATCGCACCTCACTCCAGGCCAGGTCCAGGGAACCAATCACGTCATAACCTTTTCATAAAACATTGTATTCTACGACTGATTTCATTATCGTCCTTCCTATTCCTTCTTTTACATAATTCCCAAATCTTTACATTTCTTCTCATTTATAGGATTCTAATTTCTTTTCTTTCTTGACTTATTACAGTGGGAGTAAATTCATTATTTCCACCTTCTTTCTTTCATATATTTCCCTTTTTCTCTTCATGAAATTATCATCTACATTCTTTCATGTGGTGTTTTGATGTTGCAACCTTTCCTCCTCCACCTCATCTAACATGACCTGGTAACCCGCACCTCATCCTTCCTGAAACCACTATCATTCCTCATTATTTTTCTTTTCATTCCTGTCGTCATCTTCCTCATTACTGTCCTGCCCTTAACGGCTGACCGAGCATGGTGGGCCCTTGGCGGAGGCTGATCGCCCAAGCTTCACACACATCGTCGCTAAATATGATTAAGCTGACAAGATTAAAGCGAAAAATCAATGTCGCCTGTGCAAGGGTTCTTGATGAACCTGCACCAACTCAGGGATTACGCCAGAAACCATGGAGCCGTGAAAGCGGTGGTGTGATTACTCTAGGGATTACTTGGCCTGGCCCACAAGTTGAGGCTTGTGATCAAACTAGATTACCAGTGTTAATCCTCGATGACTGATACAGTGTATGGGATATCAGGTGGGAGTCTATTGATCCCTGGGACCAGAGGTGAGAGGCTTTTGTTACTCCAGTCAGCTATGGTGGCAACATTCTTCTGTTTCTGGCAAGTTTGATTTGTACTAAAATATATCCAAATTCTGTAAACATTAAGACTTTACGTCACAGCCATACTCAGTGGTACCCGGATACTGAGTATAACACAAGGTATCACATGAGAGTATCCCTCATCACCTCAGTACACCTAAGTGTGAGGCAGGACGAGGTTGTTGCTTTGGTACTTATGCATGATGGATCTAAGTTGGGGTAAAAAGTTACACAGTAATTTCACGGTTCCTGACTTGGGCTTTGCTGGTACTCAAGCACTTCTTGAAGGTTCCTCTGGCATCATGGTGGTGTCTGCTGGGATACAGAACAACTTTATGTCTCTTGGGCCACAAGGATATTAAACTAAAAGCAAAACTCTTAAATGATTCACGAAAACAGCGACCTACTGAGGAAGTGCAACCCATGGTAGTGTTCAGTAAATAAGGGACCCAAGGGACAAATCTTAGGTCTGGCAGGTCAGACAATTTAGACAGTGGTACTCAAACTAGCTTGTGCCTGAAGGTTTGCTGTGAAGGATCCCTGAATCTGAAATAAAGATGAGAGTGTTACAAACTCCTAATCCCAGCGGAGAATGTCTTACTTGAGTTAGCAAGAAGTTTGATGGTGTAATTAGATGCTAATTATTGATGTATTTTCGTATGTTTGATATCTTCAGGTAAGCTGAAACATATAATGTACCATCTCTAGGTAGACTCATTAAGTCTGTCAGTAATGGCTATGTCCTTGGACATGGACACCTCTGAGAGGCTCATTAGCCCTATTACTGAAGGCCATGATCCCGAACATGTACAACCCTGTGGAATCTCAAGCCGAGTTACAAGCTCTCTCCTGGCAAGGCTTGTCATCATTAGCAAACGGGGATGGGGGAAGTGGCCTGGGGCGAGGCCTGTTGGTGGCGCTCAGTAAAGAGGATCAGAGTTTGGAAGGGACCAGGGAAGTGTGGCTGGAGAAGCCAGGTTGTTGGTTCCTGGTGTGCTGTGTCTTGTTGTTCTGAGGCCCCCTGTCCCCATGACTACACTAGCAAGGCAGAAAGTCGAACTCACTATCTGTACTAATACAAGACAGAGGGCTAGATACACAGGTGCTATGGGGGAGCTTCCATAAGGAGTGTATCTGGCTGGTGAATGGCGATGTTCATCTACTGAAAGGCTTTAGACTTTCTGAGGAAAATCTGGTTGACTTTATTTATCTTCACTTATTTATTTCTAGGTTTACAGTCACCTTTCTCGACGACCTGGGCAGGTCACCCGACTTCTTGTCCTCAGCGGAGGAGTGATTCTATTTCATATGGCTTCGTATCCTCCTGTGATAGAGAGTATTGATCACACATTTGCCTGCTGAACGTGCGGTGAATATCAGGAAAATCAAATTAGGTTCAAAATTCTAGGATTCCTGTTTGATATCAGAGATCACAAAACTACACTTATATTAACCAGGCGTAATTGGAGGCTAGGAGAGTTATTTCCATGATTAAAAAATATAGAGATGATACAGTACCACAAAATCATCTTAAATTCAGTTCATTCTCTTCACACAAATTCTCTAAACTGCAAAAGTTTCATCATCTGCTACACCATCTAGTCAAGCACGGACGTAAACGCAAATGTTACAAGCGCCCTGGAAATTGACATGCAAATTAAACATGTCCGCTGAAAAGGGACGTTTAAACTATATTAACAGTATAACCCGGCGATGTGTATATATATATATATATATACATATATATATATATATATATATATATATATATATATATATATATATATATATATATATATATATATATATATATATATATATATATATATATATATATATATATATATATATATATATATATATATATATATATATATATATATATATATATATATATATATATATATATATATATATATATATATATATATATATATATATATATATATATATATATATATATATATATATATATATATATATATATATATATATATATATATATATATATATATATATATATATATATATATATATATATATATATATATATATATATATATATATATATATATATATATATATATATATATATATATATATATATATATATATATATATATATATATATATATATATATATATATATATATATATATATATATATATATATATATATATATATATATATATATATATATATATATATATATATATATATATATATATATATATATATATATATATATATATATATATATATATATATATATATATATATATATATATATATATATATATATATATATATATATATATATATATATATATATATATATATATATATTTATTTATATATATTACATTATAGTTAAGACGAGGAATGTGTGTACATTACCCAAGGCAACACGTTGTGGCATTCAGTCAGAATATTGTTATCTAAATTGCCTTCACTTCCGTAAGTCTTGGCCTGAGTTCGTTCATCTCCATCATCATGGAATGCTAGATATAACCCAGCTTAATGCTCTAAATCTAATTCTATGACTGAGGGTTTCTTCCACCCTATATGTTAGATGCTACTTATCCTTAGAAAGAATACGACTAGTTTCAGTGACTGACAGAACATATAAATCAATTGAATTAGACATTTTACACACTACAATAACCCATGTTGCTGTATATAGTTCTATTCTTTTAGATATGCTGGTAACTGGAAAAAAACATTCATATTTAGTGGGTGTTAATGCAAATGAAAGAACAGGAAATGTAAATTCACAAGCAAGAACTTAAGAAATAAACTTTCAAGTTATGAACTACCGAAAAAGTTGAAGAATTTTTGTCTGTTTCATTGTAAAGCTGACGAGAAAAATTAAGCTACAGAGCTGTGAGTTTTACTGCATAGCTTAATTAAGATTGTCTTGATGTGTGGACCAAAAACATACGGCTGAAAATGTTTCACTGCCCAGTCTGTTTCCCTGAGTATATATGTGTGTGTGTGTGTGTGTGTGTGTGTGTGTGTGTGTGTGTGTGTGTGTGTGTGTGTGTGTGTGTGTGTGTGTGTGTGTGTGCCTAAGTCACGTACTGATTTATATATCAGCTCCGAGACAAGAATTATTACCTGAGTTGGGTGTGGGCAGACTGCCAAACCCCAAGATTCGAACCTTTGCTGAGTACGGCCCTTTGCTAGCTAATCCATGGATACAAACACTAAACGCTATACTATATTGTGTGCACGTACATGTTGATCTCGGTTGGTGGTGTGTTTGTATATGTCTGCGCTTACTTGTTTGTGTTTATCATGTTTTCGTGCGTTTATCTGTATATGTGTTTACGTCTGCGGTGAAAGCAACATGGCGATACAAATCTTCCTTCTGATATTTTCAAAAGGCACATCTAACTCTACGTTCATTAAACCCTCCACACTCGTTTAACCATGAAGTTCCTAATCTCTTCCTGTGAAATCAACTTCAATTGCTTTAACGTTTATTTTCTGATACCCGAAAAAGTAAAAGGAAAATTGTTCGTGAATGCATCGGTAGAGCAGGAGGAGAAATGTTTCCTGCATACTCTGTCACAAAACTAGGCCTAACTGTCTATATTTACCCTGAGAAATCCCCCATTCTGTCTCACCACCATCCATATTGCGCTGCCAATCGTCTTTGGTATTACCTTCACGGATCATGGGTGTGCGTGGACCAAATACACAGACCCTGGGTGTAGAAGGGCCAAACACACAGATCGTGGGTGTGTGGGGAATGAAGGCACAGATCCTAAATGTGTGGGGATCAAATACACAGATCATGGGTGTGTGGGTACCAAATACACAGATGATATTCACACCGATCGCTGGGGGAGGAGTAGGGTGAGGCAGTGTTTATGCTAGTGATGGGAGAGGTAGTGTTGGTGCTGGTGATGGGGGAGGTAGTGTTGGTGCTGGTGATGGGGGAGGTAGTGTTGGTGCTGGTGATTTTGTAGGTGTTGGTGGTGCAGGGGCGCCTCACGTCACCCTAGCCTACCCTACAACGTACGACTGAGCGGTTTGGGACTGAGGGAGGCAACCACGAGACAGGAATACAAAGCACGGTTGAAAGGAGATGGGTAAAATGAGATTGATAGATAAATGGGTTATAATACAGAGATCAGGTAGAACCGTTTAGGGCTTCCTTCTAATGGAAAACAGTGTGTCCTTACTCGTATCATCTGACAGTCATTTCACGTTAAATAGGAAACTTACCCGACCCACAAAAGGGGAATCTCATAAAAGGAATTTAAAGTTTTTATGGAGGAAAACAAAATTTATTTCTAGGCAATGCCAAAGAAAGCCAGAGGATACAGTTACCAGTATGTCTACGTTTTGCAGCATCAATTAACAAGTTTCAAAGGTCAGAGTTAGAAAGATACTGAGCTACATTTTGTAAGAAACATTCTTTTCATATTTAGGTACTCTCTAATCATTTTTCTCACACTATAACTTGTACTTCAGTCGATCTAGGTGTACCATTTGTGTGTACTGTTTGCTTTTGTACCCACCGTATCCTCAACTGCATGACAAAAGATGTGTACAAGAGGACAGTTAAGAGAGACAGTGTGAAAATCCGGGAAAACTCTACGGTGCGCGCCACCCATGTTTCACCACTGCCGCGTAGCCCATGATAAACTCTACGGTGCGTCCCACCCGTGTTTCGCTACTGCCGCGTAGCACACGATAAACTCTACGGAGTATTTTGTCCACGTTTCACCACTGACCAAACCATCTCCCTTAGGCCTGGGGTCGGCTTTTAATGATACTGATGATGGTGATGATAATAATAATGAAGATGATAATGATAATTATGATAGTAATAGTAATAATAATAATAATGAAATCATGATAATATTGATAATAATGATGATAATGATAATGATAATAAGTCATTATAATTGTAAGAATAATATGCATGAAAATGATGAAAATAATAGCAACAATACTTACTATAGTGATTCTGATAGCATCAATAATCATGATGATAAAGATAACGATAATACTGATAATAGATATGGTCAAACGTGGCATTCGATCGTGTGTTTCTGGCTCTACCTCATCAACGCAGGAAAGAGCTTCCAAGTCTCTAGATAGAAACCATAAGAAGAGGGACTTCTCTCTCTCCAGCCCATGAAGGTCAATGATCATCATATTCATCTTATACCGGAACAACAATAGATAAAAAGAATAACTAAATCACACTGACGCCTACAGAGCTGGAAACCAGGTTCCTATCATGAAAGAAAAGACATTCTCCAGAAACAGAGTAATAAAACGTGACCAGACACTCAACTTGAGGACAGGAAAAAATTTTCCTTCAAAAGAAAAGTCGAGTTCCCAACAGAATCTCAAAGTTATGTCAACCATTCAAAAAGTTGAGAAAAAAATAGATTCTCTGAAAACGGAGAAGGGGGGAAAAAAAAAAAAGAAATCTGACCTCATCGTCATCAAAGTAAAGACCTTGGTGTGGAGGGTCAAAGAATGTTTTGAGTGCGACGGTGTCAGACGTAATGACGCTGTCCGTTGCTTACCCTCAAGGAGGGTGACTGTCTCAGCCTGAATGACCTTACGAGCGAAGCCTTGAATAAGATGTGTCGAGCTGTAGTACTCACTCTAGTCTACTTTCTTTGATCCTAAAGGAAGAGTAATACATGGCTCTGGGGTACTTCCTTCCTTAGATAAGATATCAGTACGTTACACTTAGCTTTCTTATATGTGTGTGTGTATGTGTGTGTGTGTGTGTGTGTGTGTGTGTGTGTGTGTGTGTGTGTGTGTGTGTGTGTGTGTGTGTGTGTGTGTGTGTGTGTGTGTGTATTTTTTTGTTTTTTCGCATTTTTTTTGAATTACTCTTCCCTCTTCCATATTTCTCATATTTCCTCGGAGAACAAAAATTATCGCCCCATTCCTTTACTTTCCTCAATACCCGTAACATTCCTCACCATAATTCAATGAATGATTTTCAATTCTCACTACATCATTTCTGAATATATACACACTTACACACATTCATAAACCACAAACCAATACTACTATGATAACTCATTCCTCAAATTTTCCTTCACTGTAACAGCTCAAATGGAAGTTTGTAAGTCCTTATACGCTACGGGATCCTAGGGAAAAAATATGAACCAAAGATTTCTGAACAGGTTTTACGGAAGACTTAGTTCTCAGCTGACGAGACGAGCTCTTCTGCTTCCTTAATTAAACTCCTTTATTCGGTGGGGCTCCTCATTAGCTCACCCCGTGTGAATCAGCCCGAGAGCCTCTGAAAATTAGGGAACACTGCTGAACGAATGAGCACAATGACCCTTTGAGGAAAACGTATGAATGGAAACTTCTAATTAGCATAATTTTACAACAACTCTTTACTAACAGGTAAATACACAAGCCTTTGAGAACAAAATTAAACTATGCTGAACTGTGTACGTGTGGTTGATGTCATAGGAATACCGAATAAAATGTATTTTGCTCTTGCTTCGGAATATATGAGTTCGAAAAAAACGACACTAATGATTCATAAAACTCACTGATATCTGGGAACATATACAGGAATATTCCTTGCATTTTCCAGAAAGATTGGGAATGCCATTATCTAACTTTTATTAAATCCTTTACCTCTTTCTCCATTTTCCTTTTGTTCCACTTCTTATCGTCTCCTTTTAATCATATTTCTTCTCAAATATTTCTTTTCGTTGTATTTGTGACGCACAAGTGTATTTCCCAGACACTTGATGCAAAGGTTTTGATTTGCATAGAACCCTGACATGCAAGGTCTTCACATTTGTGAATACACTGGTTTATAATGAGAGAGATGATCGTCTTGCCTTGGATGAAAGTTAAGATTCTGAGCCTTACCATTACGTCGAACATATCATCAAAAACTGCTTTAGTAAGTTTGGTCTTTGAAGTTAACCCGCAGCTCTCTCTCTCTCTCTCTCTCTCTCTCTCTCTCTCTCTCTCTCTCTCTCTCTCTCTCTCTCTCTCTCTCTCTCTCTCTCTCTCTCTCTCTCTCTCTCTCTCTCTCTCTCTCTCTCTCTCTCTCTCTCTCTCTCTCCGATACTGAATGACTGAATACAGACCTAGGAAAGATGAATTTCTTGCGCCATAGGTATTGATAATCAGTTATCATCAAAAACATGTGGAAGTGATCCTTGCGCGCGCGCGCGCGCACGCGCGTGTGTGTGTGTGTGTATGTGTGTGTGTGTGTGTGTGTGTGTGTGTGTGTGTGTGTGTGTGTGTGTGTGTGTGTGTGTGTGTGTGTGTGTGTGTGTGTGTGCGTGTGTGTGTGTGTGTGTGGTTTCTTGGCAGTGTTTGTGTTTTCTTTTGGGCGTTTCTATGTTTATATTTGAGTCATTTCCTGTGAGTGTACATATATACAGGTGAGGATTACTTTCTGTGAGTAAACGCCTTGAGCACGATGGTACGACCCTCGGGTATAACACACAGCCTGGCCTTTGACCTGACCCTTGATACAGGTGAGACCACCGTAAACAAGGGTCATATCGTTATGTTCAAGGGTCGTCTGGCTGTACTCAAGCAGTTTCTCACCAAAACAACTCTTGACTTTAAACCCATCTCACGTCCCTGACGCCTGAATATTCCGCAATCTCCAAACTGTACCTCTGGTTTCAAGCAAAGCCCTCTTACCTGTGTGTGCAGAGCAATTTGCCTATGCCAATACTCGAATCATAATTCCGCCATGTTGAACGTTGTGTATTAACCCAGACAAGACGCGAAGTAAACACAGAGTCAACTAGAGCTGTGGCTTGGCAAATTCATGTCTTCTGATTTTCAAAGGTTATGTGCACTCCATGCGAGAGGGTGTTTGTGTGCAATGGAAAACGTAGCGAGGAGTAACTTGCTTTGATGCAAAGACCTTATGGTGTAGAAGGCTTTGTGTGTGTATTTATCTCTTGTTGATATGAGACTAAGTTTTCAGTGACGTCTTTTAGAAGAAATATGTTGTCGTTAGGTATCCTTGTAGTTTAGGACAGACCATCTGTAAATGTCTATCTTTTTCTTAAAATTTGATTCATAAACACCTTAGATGATAAGTCCTCATCATCTCACTGATATAGATTCCCTAAAGAGAAACCTTTGTAGACGTGGAGCTCCAAACACGAAATATATATATTGCATTAGAATGATTCATGTTCATGTCATAATGAAACACTTTGAAATCTAGTTCACATAACTTTGTCATCAGCCTCGACTGCTGGGTTTGTGGGACCCGGTTGTGGACTGGACGCTCTGGTTTCAATGCACTGTATATTGGTGGACAAATTTAAGACCGCCAGCCTTTCCCTGTAACTTATCCCTCTTGATTATATTGTGTGTGTATGTGTGTGTGTGTGTGTGTGTGTGTGTGTGTGTGTGTGTGTGTGTGTGTGTGTGTGTGTGTGTGTGTGTGTGTGTGTGTGTGTGTGTGTGTGTGTGCGTGTGTGTGTGTGTGTGTGTGTGTGTGTGTGTGTCTGTCTGGCTGTCTGTCTGTCTGTCTGTCTGTCTGTCTGTGAAAGTAACCAAAACAGCACGACGAAAACATGTCTAATCAGGGCCATCTCGGTTAAGTAGAACATGAAGAGTCTAAGAAAAAATATAGAAATAGAAAGAATATAGATTCATCTATGCACGCATATGCAAATGATATAAGGAAATAACCATTTCTCAAGGAATCCCAAGAGGTTAGTTATAACCTTCTTACAAGCTGGGACAAACTGAAACCCACTGAAGGATATGGACGAGCTCTGATGTATCCAGATATCCTTAAGAAATGTTCCAGGAAAACGTTATCAGGTGTTCCCCATTAGTATTTGACTCCCCGCCTGGAACTACGAAGTTCAAGGGATTTTCTCGCTAACTTTATACATAATTTGATCAGGCCAGAGTTACGCAGCCCTACCGACAGTAATTCATCACCAGAAGAGGCTTAATCCCACTCTCAGATACAACAAAAATACAGCATCACTTAGCTATGGTCTTGAAATGGTCAAACACAGGAAGTTTTGTAAAGACAATTGTACATAGTATTTACTAATGTAGAATTATCAGTATACGACATGCAAAATTTATGTAGGAATCTTGTACTTGTGTTTCATAGTCAGTTTTTCTTATGCCCAAAATGCTGTGTTTTACGTCCTTATATGTTAGATTATATCAAGAGAAATTCGTTCAACAGATATGCCTTTTGGGGTATAAAATGTGATCTAAGAATGAAAGTACACAATAATTGATTACAAACAGTCAAATTCATTCACTATATTTGCCTTTACTATCGAATGCAATGATATTTTTTACCTTTAGAAACTGAGTCATATGACACGCTATCAAACCAAAGGGGTCTCGTCTCCAGCAGAGGGGTCGTACCTTTCTGTTCAAGGGTCGTATCACAAAAGTCATTCTATCTCAGAACACTGCCTAGGTTATTTCATTCCCACTAGACATTTATTTGTGCAAGAAGGAAAAGGAAGATATTGAGAGTCCGCAGTCTCACACCCCATCACGAAGACACTAATCAAAGTAACTATGGAAAATGATAGTCTTGAAAGAATTCTCATATATTTCAGTATGTCTCAAACTTGCCAGAAACAGAAGAATGTTGCCACCATAGCTTACTGGAGTAACAAAAGCCTCTCACCTCTGGTCCCAGGGATCAATAGACTCCCACCTGATATCCCATACACTGTATCAGTCATCGAGGATTAACACTGGTAATCTAGTTTGATCACAAGCCTCAACTTGTGGGCCAGGCCAAGTAATCCCTAGAGTAATCACACTACCGCTTTCACGGCTCCATGGTTTCTGGCGTAATCCCTGAGTTGGTGCAGGTTCATCAAGAACCCTTGCACAGGAGACATTGATTTTTCGCTTTAATCTTGTCAGCTTAATCATATTTAGCGACGATGTGTGTGAAGCTTGGGCGATCAGCCTCCGCCAAGGGCCCACCATGCTCGGTCAGCCGTTAAGGGCAGGGCAGTAATGAGGAAGATGACGACAGGAATGAAACGAAAATTAACGAGGTATAATAGAAGGATCAGGAGAGGAGAGACGTAGATTTTCAGAGGGTCGAGTTAGGCGAGGAGGAGGATATAAAACTGTAATATCAGAATATAATATCTGGTAAAGGAAAATGTAAATAACTTCTGGGGGAGGTACAGGAATACATCACTTCAAAGAATGAATAAAGGAGTTAAGACATATAGTGTAAACTAAGAATGGAAATCAATGCAAGTTTGAATTAAAGCGACAAAAGAAAAGATTGGATCATCGTAACAATGATAGTTGCAACCGACGCTGTGTGGCTTATGATGTAGTGAGGTTCTTGGACTTCAAGTCAAAACAAGATAAGACACGAAAGATAACAATGAGGGATCTCCTCTCAAAGATTATATGGTGAGGATCCTGGACGTGAAGTCAAGTCACTTAGGCCAAGTACTGAATTAAACCATTCATATGTGGGTAGGTAATGCTGTGTTAGAGGAAGAGAGAGAAAGAGAGAGAGGGAACCATAGTGAAACATAAGCAAACAATGATAGAAAGAGATGGGAAACTAATCATTGCAGCAACGCATCTATCTGAAGCAAATACAATTTAGTGTTTTCTATTCCAGGCTGACTTTATGACCCCGCGAGACCGTTCAATTTCCTCCTTTAACTCTATGTTCACTAGACCTGTCAATATTCTGAACATGCTTCTCCACTCATTTCGAGGTGAATGAAGCAATTTGCATTCGTATCATGGTACTCATAAACTTTAATTAGTAAAAAAAAAAAGAATCCGTTTGCTGCTTATTTGCGTATGTAATTCAAGTGAGATTGAACATGGAGCCTTGACCCACCTAGATTTGAAAAAAAAAATTATGTCAGTTTTGTGATGAAGAAAAATGTGCAATTAATTATAATACAGCGCACAAATATCACTGTGTCGAAACAAAAATCACTCAGCATTGCGATATATATATATATATATATATATATATATATATATATATATATATATATATATATATATATATATATATATATATATATATATATATATATATATATATATATATATATATATATATATATATATATATATATATATATATATATATATATATATATATATATATATATATATATATATATATATATATATATATATATATATATATATATATATATATATATACATATAGGAGGAATTTCCCACTGTCGCTCGTTAGCCCGTGAAATATATCCCAAATATACCCTGAAATACCAGTGTCATTAAGGTGACTAATATAATCCTACTATTAGGTCGACTGCCTCTCCTATTTCACTTGGAGATTCACCTTCATGAAAGCTATGATTTACACTAATATCCGCCTACTTTGCAAGTTCTTGTGTTACTGTTCCTATCTCCGGAAGTTCATTTGTTTTAGAGATAACATCAAAGCTTTGTGAAAGACATGGTGCTTTAGGGCTGGTGTCCCCAAGTTTATAATATTGTAGGGCGTGGAACGGTGAGGTTGGCACTTACACCAGTATTGTGCGGTGGAGATGATTATATATAATGACAATTGAAAGTCTATATATCGTCTAAAAGAATTACATAGAAAATATATTTTCTCATTCTATAAAATTGTGTTGCTTTAAATTCAGACTACGATTTTTCTTTGTTATGAAGTGTAATTCGTTGATCAGCTGGGTCATGGCAAACATACATGCAAAGGGAGAAGGGCCATCTTTTTATTCTGTTAAATCCACATACGTGTGCATCTTTATAACAACGTCTTTATAATCTTTCACGAAATTGCTGTAATTACGGTTCATGCACCACACAACAAATACTAACGTTTTACATGAGAGACTTTGTAAGAAAAATGTATTTCTTTTAAGATGGATTATTCTATGAAAAACAGGACAACTCTGCTGGGTGGTAGGTAGGTCGCTGATTTGAATCCTCAAACCAGGAAAACCGGAGAGAAAATGATGTTGTTCTGGCTGAAGATGATTTTCGTATGACGCCAGGTAATGTTACATGTACAGAACAGAAACATATTACCACATGTGAGAATTCCATCAGTTACTTGGACACGAGGGGACCTGACCTGGCGACTCATAAGGAAACGTTTTTTTGGTTTGAAAATAAAGATATGACCTTTACGAAGCAATAATTTTCAACCTCCCTAAGCATTTTCATGTTATATGTTTCTAGAATACTGCATCTCTCTTAAAATAAGATATATCTTAATCATTTGGTGTCTAATGACGTAATGATGCTACGGGAAGGGGAGTGCAGGTTCATTTCTTAAAAGCCATGAGAAAATTGCTGTTTTTCTAGTAATTATCAAGTTTTTGTGCTGGTAACGTAATGACCTGCTGGGCACTGCAGCGCACATCCTACTAAAGTATTTCTCCTTCGAGTGACGTCAAACAAGTATAGTTATTAAGGTAATCATCATTAGGGTGATCCCTCAGTCGTCTACTGTTCCAGTCATAATTTTCACTTGACCTTTTCTACTGTCCCATCCTCTTTGACCTTCTCTACTGCACCAATCGCACTCTCAAGTTTCACCTTGTTTGTCGCCGCTATCTTCACTCTTCCTCCATCACTTCTATATCCCTCACCACCACTACCATCTCTCCTTCCTTGCTTTCTCCATCCATAAACTTCATCCCCCCATCACCATTACCACCCATCTTTCCAACCCTTCCAATAGCCATTTCTCACCTTTTTTCCTCTCTCTCTCTTAGCCCATGTGTCTATACACCTCACGTTTCTTCTTCTTTGATACGTCTTTCTCTTCATCTTTGCACCCACACCCATCTTGTTCTCGATCCTTATTTGATAATGGAGCCAATAGTGATCATGACCGTAGTTTATGGCCAAATTCTGTTGTTTTCTCTTTCACCTATCTAATTCATAAGGTTTTGTACCTTCATTTTCCTTTCACATACTCAGCAATTTTATTGAGTGACTTTCTTGTTTTATTTCATTAACTTATCTATCTATTCCTCCATTGATCTCATCAACTAATTATCTATATCATTTGTTGTTATCCATGTCTTCCATTTCTCTTCATTTATTGATATATTTCCTTTTTCACAGATATTCTTTGTTGCATTTCCGGCTGTCCTTCTGACGCCTTCACCGAACGCTGAGAAAATGCACGGCCACATTTTGTAGTGTATCCTGACACACTCTCGGTCTTAAGCTCCGACCGACTCCCAGCGGAGGTTCATTAATTCGACCCCTCCACTCTCTTGTGACTGATAAGACGTTGTTACTTTTTAATGTAATACATCAGTGTGTGTGCCTGAATTATTATGCATTTTCTGAATATATTACGCGGTAAGCATCAGATATCTAAAAGCCTAAGGACCTATCCCATGGTTTAAGATATATATAGATGGAATGGATGAAGAGATCAGCGAACGGGAATATCTCTATACATACAAACAGTATTAGATTCATATGAAACTAGATGTAGGGATTACAAGCTCTTGATCCTCAGGCAAAAGAGAGTTTAAATAAGGGTACAGATTTGATGGAATAGCGACGATGCTGCTGTAAAGGTTGAGGTAAGTGAGATCATAGCATGTATGGCTCGTGATCGTAGAGGCAACACTATATTTTGACTTGTAACAAGTAGATGTTACTAATCACAAGCAGATACGGTTTTCATTTCCCAAATGTTACTGTTGATCACCATGATATTAGCTCATGCAAATTCCTCTGTGCTGCTTGTGTTTCCAAATTTATTTCAAGTCTTCACTCAAGACAGAATAAATTTTTTCCACTGAGGCAGCCAATCATACAGCCAGCGGGTAATACCGCTCACCATGGTAGCGGATCCGCCAAGCTTTGCAGCCCTGCGGGATTGAATCTGGGGATTCTACAAACTCAATCATTTATTTCCATCAAAGATAGAAGTGACCTCTGACAGCTGGGACGGCTCGTATGCAACCCCTGACCCCTGACAACAGCAAGTGATGACTCGTTTGGCGGAGTGAAATGTCAGAGAACCAGCTGTCAGTTGCCTGCAAGCGAATGGACCAGCTGGTTATTTTAGAAGAGTAAATAAGACAAAGGTTACTGTGAGATACACTTGGGAGGGGAGGTAGAATACGTTCATGAAATGGAGAGCTTATTGCAAAATCAGGATTATCAAGAGTGTAAATCATTATACAATTAACAGTCAGGCGTTTTTCTTATGTACGATGGATTATTTGAATTATTTTTTGTCGATAAATATAGTCAGTTGCAAGTGCGCATGATAAATCATAGGGATTACATGTACACTCTATTCTGTTGGGGAGGAGAAGTTATAGGATGTTGAGTATGAACTACCAGATGAGAAGGAAGGTTGTGGACTCTATTCTCAAGAAACGTGAGCAAATGAAGCCTTTTCTTCGTCTGGTTTGGGCGCTACCTCGATATCACGGGAAATAGCGAACATATATGAAATAGCTGCTGAGATCAAGACTGCCAGAGACTTTGATCGTCTTGACTCTATTTCTTACATCAAATCAACATTTTCTCTAAGCTAAGAATGTTTAGGTCCACAAGCGGCTCTCTTAGGATTAATTTCTCATTCCAGGAATCATTTTGGGACCCGGACACTGCACCCATAATCTATATCTTTCCTCAAATATGATAACGTATTCTGAAAACAATATTCAAGGCAGGGAAACACCAGCGAAGATATTCTTTCCATCTTGCTACGTAATCAATTAAAATCTACCGTAACACCATAACATCTCAAGAGTCATTAACGTGGCACAGTTGTTATAACCTCAAATTACCTGTACATATGAGAGTATAAAAGAAATGATCTAGACACTGACGGTTTTCCTTTATATAATTCTTCCTTCCTTTAGTGCCAACCCTGGTATCTCTGAATTTTGTAAACATTGGCCATGTTCCTCGTTTTCTTCTTCATCCTGGCCAACTGTGTCTCACGTATTCGGCCACGGCATCTGCACTGCCTGTGAATCTTCTCTTCACCTTCGATCTTTATCACTCCAGCCACAGACTTAAGGCGTCTCTCCCTTCCTGAGACGCATATGCGTTCATTTCATAAAGCGTCGTTTCGCCACACGATCATAACTTCCTCAGAATGTACTGATCCACAGTTATCTCCTTCCCCTACCACACCTCTATCTTCTCCTCCCATCTCTCCCATCATCTTTCAGAAGGCGTCACCACAAGAGGGCCAGTCTTGCGTTTTTCGTACCAAGGGCTCGACATATTTTGCACCTATCTCTCCTTTATCCCCCACCTGTCATCCAGCATCATCACCTCTCTCTCTCTCTCTCTCTCTCTCTCTCTCTCTCTCTCTCTCTCTCTCTCTCTCTCTCTCTCTCTCTCTCTCTCTCTCTCTCTCTCTCTCTCTCTCTCTCTCTCTCTCTCTCTCTCTCTCTCTCTCTCTCTCTCCCCCCCCCCTCCATATCCTTCACGAAAATGGCCGCTTCACCCATTCAGCGCTCAGGCCTTTCCCCACACCTCTTATATACGACAAGATCAGAGGTATTTTGATTAAATAGATATCATAACAGTACATACTTAGAAATCCAAAGTCACACACAGGAAAACACATATATATAAAGAAAAATCTGTGGTCGCAAATTTACGTCATATCTGAAAAGAAAAAAAATTGTCGTGTACAAAACTACTCAAGTGTACACTTGAAGGAGATCCTTGTCGTCATAGATTGCAAATCCATTCAATGTCATTCATGGACGATATTTGCAGAACTATTGAACAGCATGTCATTAGTGGAGCACTGACTTTGTCAGCCCACTCACGTCTCTGGCGGCTGAGAATGAATGACCTCAAGCGCATATCTCTGGGTTCAGCTGAGGGCTCTTGTGTTTGTGTGCGGAGTAATTTCCTTTCGTCAACACTAGAGTTCAAATTCTGTGTGTTGGAGGCCGCACACTTCACACACAACAAGAAGGAAGGGATGAGTTGACTTTGCCACTCATGAAGCGAATTAGCGGCCTCTGATATGTATATATATATATATATATATATATATATATATATATATATATATATATATATATATATATATATGTATATATATATATATATATATATATATATATATATATATATATATATATATATATATATATATATATATATATATATATATATATATATATATATATATATATATATATATATATATATATATATATATATATATATATATATATATATATATATATATATATATATATATATATATATATATATATATATATATATATATATATATATATATATATATATATATATATATATATATATATATATATATATATATATATATATATATATATATATATATATATATATATATATATATATATATATATATCGCTAATTTCTTCATATGTTGACAACAAAGCAGTCCATCTTTCCTATGCTGATGATTGTAGTTCACCCACGGAGCTACAAGACCCCAAGGAGAGGGATCATAGGGCTATATGATCAAGATAATCGGGTGTTTTGTATATGTTGTGTAAATGACAAATTACGATATCGACAATACTGATTTACACAGGACCAGAAATTGACTCATACCGAATGTATAATCAAGGTTGATTTCATTACGTGTTGAATGATTGGCATATAGCTTGACCCCCTGCCCATTATATGATTACATTTTTTTTTTTTTTTGTTTGACAAATGCACAATTGAAAACAGTAATAGACTGATGAAATTCCTTAAAGTTTAAAACAATGATATAACGTCTCATTTATGGTATATATTTCAACAATTAGCTGGGAGCTGAGCAGTCAGATATGCATGTATGCCATCAACAGCTTATCAGTGTATATCTACATGAGATAGATCTATAAATCCATCCTTTCTAATATAAACTTTTTTTAATGGATTATGTTATCACTTTACCTTTTTTCCTGTATGTACGTGATTGGCTCTATGATAATGAGGAGTGTGGGATGAGGATGAAAAATTTACTTTTTTTTGTAAACTTTGTGTCAACTTAAGATTCTATGTCTATAGAGTTCTTTGGGATATGTTCTTAGACGTCTTTTTTGTTAGCAATGTATGGAAATTACTAAAGATTCACTGCTATGTTAGTCTGTTTGGAGGTTTTTTACGCCAATAGTGGAAGTCATTATCTAATTCATAAGTTGTTCTAGTATTCAAGAGTGTTTAGACTTAATAGACTCTATTTTTCTTGAGGATTTACCACAAAATAGAATGAATAAATTCCATTGATATTTACAGTCCACTACAGTTCATCGCATCTATGGCAGGTAATCCAGTTCCAAAAGCGTGTTAATAGACCCGATTGTAGTTTCAAATCATGTTGCTGCTCACCGTGACATAAAGTGTTGGTTATCAGAGTGATAAGAACGGGAAGAGTGCTTCAGAAAGAATAAGGAGGACCATTTTCTCCTTAAGTGTCCAAGGGGGTTGACAGAGTGATCACCACTCGCTGGTAATGGTAGGTTCTTGGGTGTCCAAGTTTCATAAGAAGGGGAGGAAGATGGGTATGTTATGACGTGGAGGAGGTGTTGACGTGTAGATAAGGTGTTTGATAGACGGAGGTGTTTCGAAGGAGAGGGTGATGACACGGAACGGTAATGATGAATGACCGAGAGAAAGGGTGACACATTCCTTGGGTCAGGGAAAGTGACAAATCGATGGCGTGTGTGACTAACTGTCTATGAGACGTAGTAATTGATGACTGGCAGGGAAAGTGCACCATGTAATTGACGAGGGGAAAGAAATATTATGAAAATACTTCAACCGGATGTTAGTATATAGAAACATAACTATGGCTGCAGCATTCACGACCCTAAATAAAGCCTGTTAAGGTCATATTGATAACAAATTGCGCCATTCTGTTTCAACAGCTGTACAGGGTCGTACACATATTGGCCATATGAAACTACTTAAGGCTAGGTGTTATTACCTATTCGTTATCAATTATTTATACAAATGGAAGGGAAGTTTACACTCATGGGGCCCCACCTCGTACCCTTGCATTTCTAACACATAACGATTCTGGTTTTCTTTTACCAATGATGGTCGCATTTATTCTTTCCTTGCTCAGCTTGTTCCACGAATCCATAATTCTAGTACTGAATATATATATATATATATATATATATATATATATATATATATATATATATATATATATATATATATATATATATATATATATATATATATATATATATATATATATATATATATATATATATATATATATATATATATATATATATATATATATATATATATATATATATATATATATATATATATATATATATATATATATATATATATATATATATATATATATATATATATATATAAAGATAGATAGACAAATAGATATCGACTACTAGGACGTAAAGATACAAACCTGATGTACATTTCCCCAAAGACGTGGTGTTGCCATAGCGAATCAGTTCTCTGAAAGACCTCAGTGGTTTAGGGTAGCAATATCTGCTACAGAAGCAATATCTACCTTGGCTAGGTTTCGCCAAATTACGTATTCATTGTAGGAAAGAGCTACATAGATTAGGGCACAAAAAATATAAGGAATCTTGCTAGATCGTAAACTATCTAATAAATTCTAACCCACGTAGCTGACTCCGCTAGTATATGGGTACTGTCGGCCATTGCACACTGAAGCGAGCCGGACATCGAAATATACGACGTCATTTATATCCAATCAGCAGTAAATGCCGAGGTAATATTAGATGCTAAATCGAGTCTCATCAACAGGACAATATTTATTTTCTTTTGCTTGAGATTCTTGTGATAATTATATGTTCACGAGTGGTTTTTTTGAGAGCTTTAAACCTCCTGTTGCAACTCTGTGGAAGAAAGAGAGGAAAAGAACCCCGCTGTATTATGCTTGGTATCGTCTGTAAGATTTAAGGGTCTATTTCTACTCATTACCTCAACAAACAACTCTTCCAGAACTTTTCACCACAACTTTTTCCACAAATTTTATATTTTCTGGTATTCTTCTCTGGGATAAAATGGTTTAAGTCCTCACTATCTTTACGAATTTTTCGACTGCCATGAGTAAAAGAAGCAATAAATGTACACTTGGAAGATCACATTTTGAATATAATGATGCATTCTAAACGAAAATTTTATGATAGTAAGTTAACCAAGAGACTGTATGAAAAGAGATCTTTTTTTGTTAGAAATAGGACCTATGTGGAGAAGAAATATGAGGAAAACATAGGCAAAGAATTCCCTGTTCTCAAGATATGAGACATTAGATCACAAACCTTCCTGAACACTAATGATCGATAACCAATATCATTTTCGTAAAAGCTTCCCCTATGATGTTCACGGACGTATTACATGTAACTCTGATATCTACCATGTGAACTAGAACGATGCTTTGCCACTAGAAGTTCCCACGAGAGGTAATTTTGTCATTGGTTTTCTGATGCCAGCAAACGTGGGTATTTCAGATCCATGACATAACGTCATTATGTAATGGACTCTATGATGATAATCAAGATGGTTTGTCCATCAGAGCAACCAGGACTGTACTTATGCAACATGGCGAGGATACATCCAATAATACATTAAGTTTAATGACGAATGACTGATACGTCACTGGTGAATGTCAGAGACAATAAGCTTGGAAGTTGGCATCTGAATTGGCCTGAGCTGGAAGATATAATGATAATGGTAGCAATAGCAGATAGAGTAATAAAAGTAGAAACGATAGTAATGATAATGACGGTGGTTGTGTCAACACAGTAATAATACTAATCTACAGAAGAAAATCCTTTCAGAATGATTTATTCGTTTTTTTGAAAGAAACTAATCTATTTTTCTCTGCAGTTCTCTATATGAAGAAGGAAAGTAGAGAGGTAAGTCCAGCTGAACTCGATCAGATATTAGTTTCTAAAGATTCAAAGCGTTTCTAATTAAGTTTCGTATTGGTTCATGAAAATTCTAATATGTGAGTGAGTTTACCACAATGAACTCTGTAAACTTATGCAATATTCTCGACACGAAAACTATTTCGTCATAAATTTTTCTGGTGAGTTTGAGGTTAACAGTAACTTTGTTTCCGTGTTCCTCTGAGAGAACTGAGACACGACGAATTCTACTTAGATTTATGGCCTCCAAACTCTACATGGAGTGAAGTGTACGTGACTTGAAGACGGCTTTGTAAGATAAATTGTATGTTCACATTAGCTGGGACTTAAGTTAGTTATCTTCCCTCATAATATCTGAACATGTTGAAGCATCAGGCATGATGACAACAGTAATAATAATGATGATGATGGTGATATTGATAATGATAATGATGATAATAATGGTAATATTGATACTAATGATAGTAATGATAATGATAATGATGGTACAGCACCTCTAAGCAGTAAGGGCTGAGTCGCCATATAACCTGAATTCTTTTGATACTTTATGAGTCTGACATATGAGCAGGGGCGAAACTTTCCTGGTGTAAAGTACAGAAGTTAAACTCCCCTCCATTGTGGAAGTTATGGATGGTAAGTCAATTATAGCGGTCTGCCGGAGGTTGATAGTTCCTGTGTATAGTTCTATTGTATGATGCTATGCCAATAGCTGCACTCCAGGAACTTATGAAGTCTCAAGATTCTATTTAAATCACAATATTTTTCTGTCATTTTCTGGAAGTGCTGGTAAAAGAAATGCGCCACGCACATCTAAGTGATGGACCAACCAAGAGGCAGAAGCCTCTGAAAAATGCTTTCAAGCTAAAGATTTTCCAGCCATGCTGCTTGGTCAAAGGCTTTTTTGCCAGGCCAGGAAGAACCATGTATTGTGAAACATTCCAGCTCCACGAATCTGCTCTTATCATTCTTGCCACCTTTTCCCCAGATTTTATCTCTATAATACATTCAAAGTTTGCTTTCAAAAAGTTTTCTTTCATGAATGTATATATTTGGTTGACTGGTTGTTTGGCTTTTACTCCCATCAAGTTCCAGGATCTACATGGCCGTCGCCGCCAACCTAACACCCAACAGAAAAATTCGCTAACACTTTTTCAGAAGTGAACAATACTTCTGACAACAAATACACTCTCACAAAAACACTCTCACTGTGTATGGTATTTGTCTGAGTCAAGTCTGTTTTACTTTATCATGTATCATCTGTCTATCTACTTCTCTATCTATCGAACCACTCTTCATCGTCTATGCTATTCTGCATTGGTTTTCTTGCTTTCGTTTATGAGATAATCATCTACTTATACTGTGTTTCAAATGATTCTTTGACGCCAGATTGTGTTTTTATAGAAAATGCTTTCTTTGAGTTAGAGTTAGATTAATCTACAGACATAAACCATGATGGAAGCATAATTAGATAAATACAGCATTATATATATATATATATATATATATATATATATATATATATATATATATATATATATATATATATATATATATATATATATATATATATATATATATATATATATATATATATATATATATATATATATATATATATATATATATAAGAGGAAAATTGGGTGGTGATGGTGAGAGAGAGGAAATATGCACATCGCCAGAAATATGTGAGGTGGAAATAGCAAGATTGGATATGATATGAAAAAAAAAGAACTTAGACATGACTTCACAGAAGCTTAGCGCTTGTCTCAGTGGTCACAGAAACCTGAAGTAAGGATCAGGAAATTGCCAAAGGAAACATTTAGAATTAAAAGGAGGGGACTTGGCGTAGCGAGGCCAGAAAAACAGGGTGACACAAGGAATAAAGTTATTGTTTGGAAACAAAGTCGGAAGCTGAGAAATTTATGGAGCATAGAAGAGGCGGGAGAGACAGCAATAACTAGAGGGGAAACATGGAGAGGGAGAATATATATATGAACAGGACAGGAAGAGCTTTAGGATACTGGCAGGCTAGAATATAAGAAGACTCCAGGGGCACAGGGAAGCTATGAGAGGGAAGGAGGATGTTGACGAAAATGTCTTTGTGTTGACGCGATGTTGTGATGTGTCAGAAAGGTGTGTATTGGGGTCAGAGAGACATAAGGGAAAATCTTATAACGATAAGAATAAATAGAGTGTTGGTTCTAAAGTTCAAAGCTTGTACCACCTAATAACGTTCTTATGTTCAAAGTCCTTATATAGATTTTAAATTTCAACGCCTCTTGCTTTGGATAAGATTCAGCTGCAACACCCCATGTTCAGTTTAGGAGCTGAGGACTTGCGCCTTCATACATATGATTCTGAAATCCAAGACCTAAGCCATGTGATGTAATTCACACGTCCAAGTTTTACGCCCCTTTGTATAACATTAAAGTCCTACAACCCTTCATAGGATTCTGAAGTTCAGGTCCTGTACCCCCTGATAGGATCCTGAAGTTAAAGTCCTGCATCTCCTAATTTGATTCTGAACTTTATGGCTCGCGTCCCCTGACAGCATTTTCACGATGATAATGGCAAGAAGCTCTTGTGGGGGACTCATTTGTCTTACGTTTTTACTTCTTGATACATTAGTGACCTCCGCCCTACACCGCCGTCCCCTCCACACTGTCTAGAGCGATACGCTGTTATATCAACGTCTCTTTCCTTCGCGCGGAAAAAGAAAAATATCCCTGATTGTCCCTGGGGTATCCAAGGGGGATTGCCCCAGGGGGATTGCCCCAGGGGAATTTGATATGTTTCAGTATTTTTTTTCTAAAGCAAGCGATTATTTTGAACTTGTAAAGTTTTATACTCTCTCTCTTTGCAGTTGCGTTAAATTAAAAACTTTCTTCTCTGTTGAAGAAATGCTCCGTTGAGGATTCCTCAGGAAAATCCTACATATAAGAGTAATGTCTTTGATATCTCATTATCATATATAAAGTAAATTTAATCTTAAGAACTTTAGATTATACTTGGCTTTGCCTTTGTTTTCCTCTATAAACAATTTCCCCCCAGATTGCATTTTGATGTAACTACTTTTAAAAAGCTGTTAACACGTAGCTTTGTCATGAGTTACAATGTGTAGTGATGTTAGAAAAGCTTTTCTCAAGGAAACACTTCATGAAGACATCATTTCACCGTCAGAGCTAACATCTCTGAGGCAGCTAAAGATCGACTTGCCTCATTTGTAGACAGAGTAGATTTGTAGACAGAGTAGTGTTCCTGCAGTGGTGTTCACTGCTCAACTGTTCAACTCTATGACGACGAAATTAATTCTCGGCTTTAAACATGTTTTCCAGACACTAGCTGCCTACACTGTAACATATATGAATATAAAAGTGGCGCTGGAAATTGTTTGGGAGAAATTTGCTGGTCGTTTTATGAGCGCCACAGCATTACATGGTCTGACCCCAGCGTACAGCTTTAGCCTTTAAGGATGAGAGGAAATGTACAATGATTCAGAGGAGTTATTATTCATCATGATGAGTTCCATGAATGCTGATGATGGCTGAGGCCGAATAAAATACGTAACTCTAAGAAAAATTATCATCCACTTGACCATAAAGACTCATAAACATCCACTACAGTTCTACAGTTTATCTCTTTTCAAATATAAAAAAAGAATATTGTCTGATACTTTAGGCTAGTAACGTTAGGGTTCTTGTGGTAGAATATTGTTGTAAATCTTTTACACAGTATCCAGATATCATCATATGTAAGCATATTAATTCCAACCCATAGCCATATGCCAGCGAGGGGAATCGTTAAGATTATGTTAAACAGATGTTCTATGACGATCATGTTAGGACGATAACCTCTCGTGTTTTACGCTAAGATTTATCTTTATTGAAGTGTGTTCGAATATCTTTGTGCCTTCTTTGTGTAAACTCTAGTTATATATATCCACGGAATTCATTTTTTTCCAAATTTTATTGGAGTTACGTCCAATAACTGGGTCTTATTTCTGTGTGTGTCATTGTTAGGTCGACGGGGAAATGAAATAAAAGTTATACCGTATTGTAGAGTCATGTAATCTGCCCGGCAGGATTCTGTACTCTCTCTCTCTCTCTCTCTCTCTCTCTCTCTCTCTCTCTCTCTCTCTCTCTCTCTCTCTCTCTCTCTCTCTCTCTCTCTCTCTCTCTCTCTCTCTCTCTCTCTCTCTCTCTCTCTCTCTCTCTCTCTCTCTCTCTCTCTACACACACACACACACACACACACACACACACACACGTGCATACATTTTTGAATAGAATATCTTTTTTGTTATTAAAGAGAATAATTCATCGTATAAAAGCGAACACATTTGAAAGTAGTAAATAAAGGCTACAAAATCCTCTCCTAACAATAGGCTTCATAGCAGAGCATAACGAACTGTAAGCTATGGGATCGTAAGGGGATCTGATCAGATTCCATCACTCTCAGTATTCTGTTGATATTTGCTCACTTTAACTTGCTATCATCTTGAATTCCAGTCGTCATGTGAGGGACTTCGAATGTTTATGTAGCAAGTCAGAGTTTGGTTGAGGGATTTAAATGAGATCATTGCAGGAAGTTTAAGGGATTGTTTGATATGCAAACCTTCACTTGTGTCTCTGACTTTCTCGTATACGGAAACATGTAGCTACAACTTTGTATCAAAATAGATCAGTTAACTGCTGTCTTTAGATATCCCTTTAAAGTTTGATTTCTATCGCAATACCAATGATAGTGGGACATATTCCTTTATATATTCTGAGGAAAATAAGTCTCTAGGATAAGGCATTCTCAAGGCTGGGGATACATCTTAAGAACTTGAGAAAAAACTCTTATTCTCAGGGTATGTATTTCATCCACAGAAGAATCACAGATTATTTGTACTAAAGTTCTTAGTCCAGGTCTTTGTGTGTGTGTGTGTGTGTGTGTGTGTGTGTGTGTGTGTGTGTGTGTGTGTGTGTGTGTGTGTGTGTGTGTGCACCACACTGTAGAAAGTACGCAGAGAAAAGTGTCACACATAGTAAAGTACATTTTTGGGTATAAAGGAAAACAAAAGGTGACCTTTCACGTGTTCCTAGAGTGTCGTAGAAGGCGACCAGATGAGCTAGGCTGGAGGACTGTAGACCCTTCTTCCCTATATCGTTACTCTCTACAATTGTGAACGGAAGGGGAAGAGTGAGGGTTCTTCTTCGCGACCTCAATCGTCTTTCCCCGGCATTACCTCGCTACGTAAACGTGAGCAAATATACTAAAAAGAATTGGTACGGAACGTGGGGAACAGCAAGAACACAAGTGGACCAGCTTTGGTCTGTTGGTCCCCTGAATATTATAAGGTGGTGTCGAAAGTCTTTCTCCACATCCCCTGAGCAACAATTCTGCTCTCTGACCTCTTCCCCTGAATGCTGACCTCACCCTGAACAGGGCCCTCCTGACCTCACCTTGAGCAGTGTCGTCATCCCAACCTGAGGCCACCCTTCAAACTTTCGTCACCCTAAAGTCATCCTAAACCCACTCTACGTATTTTCATCACCTTAGGCCAAAGGTTAGTCTGGGATCATAGAGAACTGTCGTCACCCTGACTTCACCTTAAAGTCACCCTAACCACTTAATTTACAAGGTAAAAATGATTAATTGCTCTAAAGTGGAAGAATATATAATCAAACTAATACATTCACTTCCTTTATCATTATAACTCATAAGTAGTCTGCATACGACTGCAGAAACATGCATTCATTAGATATAAGAATTTTAAAATCCAGTTTAGCTTTTCTCTGAAGGGAGAGGTTATTGCTCAGTCTCTTAGTCAATGATTTCCTCTTTTTTACCCAAGTCGAAAGCCATTTTTTCGAGGGCCAAAATGGCCAAAAATTCTGAAGTGATTCCACGGGATGAAGCCTTAGCTCAAAAACGCTCCTTTATGTCAGCTCTAGATCGACTGAAAATAAAAGAAGGACATTATGCTAGAGACAGAGATGCATCGTTTTCGATATTTTTCAAGAGGAGATGATATATGAAGCATTGGCTCTAGGCTGGGAGACGACATGGCACGGACAGGACCATGCCTCAGTCATAGCCATCTTGGAGGATAAGACAGAACACAAGGAGAAGAATGTAGAAGAGTTAATGATAAGCTCCTTAGGAATGTGTAGACCTGACTCTTGATAGAAGGGATGGAGTAAATGGGGAAGACAGCACAAGAAAGATGACTCCACAGCTTGCGTATGCAAGCTGTCACTAAATACATACGTCGGCATAGATGGTATAGTCTCTACATAAGGTCAAGAATGATGAATGATAGAATAAAAAGTTTTCCCTGAAGTTCCATGAGTTATGACTCACTGACCGGCAAATGGTTAAGAAAGTTTCAAAGCTTTTCTGCTCCGCAAAGGCTGATGGAGATTAGAAACAATAATGTATTCACGCTGAAGCAGTAAAAGCAAGAAATAAGAACTAGGCACAAGCACGTGTATGTTGCTGACTACATATATACCTAAAGATAGACTCATACGTAACTCATTTGCATACAGTGAGCACATTACTTTGAAATGTCTGTTGCATAACACACATTTATACCCAAAGTTTATATTTACATTCAAAGGATCCTCTAAAAAGCCCACACCAAAATAAAGATGAGCAATATCTTTAGTCGTGTACGTAAATTTATCAAATACACCTCCATTGTGTTGATACATCTGTGAAAACAACCGTGTCTCGTTTGGCACACTTGCATATATATGGTTTACGATTAATGTTTGGAGCTCGCAGACCAGGAATACTGCATGTTGCTTGAAGGCTATAAAGAACAATGCTTGGTGCTTGAAGGATAGGAAAAAGCATTATACAAGGTCCTTGAAGTCCAGGAATAGTGCTTATTGCTTGCAGGCAAAGAGTAATTATGGGTGCTTTCAGGCTAGGAGTAATGCTCATATTCTCAACACGCTGTAAATGTCATGTTCTCGGGACTATGTAAACAGTTCATGTCCTCGCCTCTCTGTAAACGCGTAACATACTTCAAGGCTCTGTAAATATATCATCGATGCACTTGTAAGTACGTCATGTTTTCATGACCGTAAATACGCCTTGATGTCAATCTCCTGTAGACACGTTATGTGTTCAACAAAATATATAAAAAACCACAAGTTATCAGCACAGTTTACGCTATACGTTCTCAGTTCTCCACACGTCATTTTCACTGAAGAGTTCCTTAAGCAACAGTTTACAAATTTTTTTTACGTTTGGGTAACTAGATACATTACTCAATTCTTTTTTTTTTTTGTGAGAGGTGTTAAGTCCTGACCATCTCTCTTGGACCTTGGGTCTGTGTGGTCTGTGTATCTATACAACTCCATGTAGCACATTCTCTCTCTCTCTCTCTCTCTCTCTCTCTCTCTCTCTCTCTCTCTCTCTCTCTCTCTCTCTCTCTCTCTCTCTCTCTCTCTCTCTCTCTCTCTCTCTCTCTCTCTCTCTCTCTCTCTCTCTCTCTCTCTCTCTCTCTCTCTCTCTCTCTCTCTCTCTCTCTCTCTCTCTCTTAAATGGCGAGGGTTACCACCTTATTCCCCTTGCCTTCATGACCTGCAATATAAGGACATTTTTTTCATAGTACCCTTTGTCACTTCGGCCATAATGGCAGCAGAGGAAAGAGTGAGAGAACTCACTAAAAAAATTACATTATGAAGGTTAGAGCTAGCTCAAGATTCATCTGAGATAAATGCAGATATGTTCATCAGTTCTGCAAAACGAAAACATTCAAGTTGGTCTTTATATCACTCAGAACTTACTAGTTCTTTGGTTGGCATTTGTCCGCAAATTTAATTAGTAGGCAGAAAAAAATTGTGTTTGTATGTCACCATGTTATATTTCATTATCTGCTTCCTTTGTGTCAACAGGCCCCTCTCTGCATGTCCATACCAAATTAGTGGAACAAACCCTACGTATCGTGGCCCATTGTTATCTTGTGACTTTATAAAGGCACATTCATGGCTGTGTGGGTAGGACAGACTATGGACAATGATGCATAGAAATGAAAAGATGAAAGATGTAGATGACGCTCGAGAATGAAAAGAAGAAAAGTCAGACCCTAGTTTTGGTGTGGTACGGTGTTGTGGAGAGTGTGGTGGTGTAGTGTGACGGGTGCAAAGAGTGTGGTGGTGTGGTGTGAGGGGTGTAGAGAGTGTGGTAGTGTAGTGTGAGAGGTGCAGAGAGTGTGGTGGTGTAGCGTGAGGGGTGTAGAGAGTGTGGTGGTGTAGCGTGAGGCTTGTAGAGAGCGTGGTGGTGTGGCGTATCTGTCTAGTGTGGTAGAGGGAGGCTGACAGCCTCTCCCTCAGGATATGTAGTTTACAAGGGCAATAAGTAGAGTGGCGGGGGACACGTGTAGCGCTGCAAGTGTGGTAAATGAGGCAGGTTCTCAGGGCAGATCGATAGATGGGTAGATAGATAAAGACGAAGAAAATTGGCGTGTAAATGAAAAGTTTAATTTCTATTTTTTCACATAGAATAATTTGGGATCTTTTTGTCTTCATTTATAAAAAAAGATAAAATATTTTCACAGAAAGATAAGAATACTTTACCAATATATTTGATTTACCTTCCAAATCTCTCTCTCTCTCTCTCTCTCTCTCTCTCTCTCTCTCTCTCTCTCTCTCTCTCTCTCTCTCTCTCTCTCTCTCTCTCTCTCTCTCTCTCTCTCTCTCTCTCTCTCTCTCTCTCTCTCTCTCTCTCTCTCTCTCTCTCTCTCTCTCTCTCTCTCTCCCAAAATCCATCTATCGATCAGCCCTGAGAGCGTGCCTCATTCACCACACCTGCAGCGCCACACGTGTCCCCTACCACACTAGTTATAGCCCGTGTAAACAACATATCGTGGTGGAGAGGTAATCAGGCCTGATGGTAAATTCAGAAGGTTGGTTAACCATGCTGTCGTTCATTACTGTTCTCTGTCTTACGGAAACTTGATGCCGAAATGTGACTCTTGAGATAAATGATAAATAATTCTTCGAAGTAGATCAGTTATTACAGCCATAAATGTATTACAGATTTTGTATTTTGTATGTGTATATTTTCCGTAGATGATATGTGTGTGAGAAAATAGTGACATGCATCGGCAATATGATATTCGAAAAGTTTTTTGATAATTGTGAAATCATCATGACAGCTGCCTGACATGTTTACGATGCATGATTTTCATGACAGCTGCCTGACATGTTTACCATGCATGACCTAAAAATAAGATAGCCTGAAGACCTTCGACTGACTCCCTTTGGTTCCTGGAAGCCATCCGACCCCAGGGATGAAGACTTTATCATTTTTTGGGCTCATACGATCCCTCCTTTCCCTTGGATGAAGAATTTCATAAGTGAATATCTATATATGAATTTTTAAAATAAAAAAGAGATGGAATGCATAATACAATTGCAGTAGCGTATGCAGCAAAGTATGTGGAATGATTTTCTATGTGCTCAGGTCACGTTTCGCTGTGGTTCTTCTTCCTGCTGTTACGAACACCATCTACCACAAAAAGTAAACTTGGCGCCAATGTAAACGGATCCTGTATTTTGATTGTTTACCGTACAGTCACGAACAAGAAGTCCGGCGGACACAAGTGGAATTCAATGACCCGAAGCTATACTGGCTTCTCTCTCTCTCTCTCTCTCTCTCTCTCTCTCTCTCTCTCTCTCTCTCTCTCTCTCTCTCTCTCTCTCTCTCTCTCTCTCTCTCTCTCTCTCTCTCTCTCTCAGACGGCTGGGTACAGCTTCCTCTGCAGTGTCCCAGGCTCTGTCTCGACCTATCGAAACAGAGATTTGGATACAGCCTGGACCAGTCGTGTTCCGGGCTCTGTCCCTGCCTGTCGAGACACAGGGCTGAGTACAACTTCCACCAGACATTCGCCGGGACTTTTGTTAGCGACTGTTTACCAAATCTACCACCTCTATTTGCATGTAATGAAACCTGAGGCTTCGTATACCTTAGATGTAGAGCAAAGACTTGCATGTAATACGCATCATAGACAGTTAATGCTCATGCATATTACCGGAAAGTGACGATATATATATATATATATATATATATATATATATATATATATATATATATATATATATATATATATATATACATCAATTGATCCTATACAATACTCTCTCTCTCTCTCTCTCTCTCTCTCTCTCTCTCTCTCTCTCTCTCTCTCTCTCTCTCTCTCTCTCTCTCTCTCTCTCTCTCTCTCTCTCTCTCTCTCTCTCTCTCTCTCTCTCTCTCTCTCTCTCTCTCTCTCTCTCTCTCTCGTTCTAACCAAGCGAGACTCTCGTTACGTCCGCAGGACCACCTTGTGATGATGACAACCTAGTTCCTTTTAACGGTCAGGCCGTAATAACAAGGTAATACTGTTCTCCAGGAAAGCCTGTTTTCACACCCAATTCCTTGGCAAATTGCTTCGCTCGCCCAGATGTTCCTTACGTCATAGGGTGAGCGATAAATTTGCACTCTTGCAGCATTTATGGCCTGTAGTGTTCTAGAACCATGAAGCATTTTTCTATCTCAGTTCTTCTAGGTACATAGTTGAGGTATTCTAAGAAAAACATGTGAAAAAAACATGAAATTGGGTCCTTAAATGGGTGGGGAGTGTGAGTGTATTCGATATCATGTCACTAATTATCCAAGGTAGGAATGGTCGGGTTGATATTGCTCAAAATTTACTGTACTGCGTGTGGCATACAATTACATAAATGTGTGTGTTTGTGCATCTGTAATGTATGAGTGCGTGAGAATATAGTTTCCTGTACACTTGTGTGTGTATATGTGTGTTTATGTATGAGTATATATCTAGTACATATGAGTATTTATTCATGCTTCAACAGAAAACTACATATGTACACATAAGTGCATAGGGAAAAAATGCGCATTTTCAAACATACAAAATAGATATACAGACACAGGTTCATGTCTTCATCATACTTTCACGGTAAACAATCTCAAGGAAGCCAGTATTTCTGCTATTTCATTTTATGTCTTTATGTGTTTCCTGAGTTGAATTATCAAGGGTATACAAAACATGCAGTTGCCTTTAGGTTTATTGCAAGAGTTTGTTTTGCGAATTACTCTGTAGATACCAGTTTTCCTAAGTATGATAGAACCCATAATAGTGATACATTCTATAACAGAAATGGAATCTATAACAGTCCACCTACAACGCGATTTATCTATATATCATTAAAAAGATTTTGACAAAGAAGAAGTATAAGCTTGGGAACCATCCTTCCTCTTCAATACACAATATTCCCTCATGAGACGGGTACTCTGTCATAAAAGACCCGTTGTAACATACATATTGTATGCTCCAGCCTACAGTATATTCTCCGTTATGATATACACTGTGGACCTTCGCGTATGATACTTACCGAGCGGGTCATTGAGGTAGACACTTTCCCGGCCGTGTGAGAGTTAAGGGATGTTGTTTCCCGCCTCGTGTATACTTCAGGTATTACGATAGCTCTTCACGACACACAGTGGAGATACTGCGTTAGACAACACACCTTGTATCAGGTGAACAGGTCCGCGCACCATGTATCTCAAGGGATTGAAGCTACTCTGACGAGAGAGGCACAAAGATCTGCCCCTTTGTGGGAGAGACTTTCCCCAGAGGTGTTCACCGTCCTTCATCACACCACACACACTGGAAACATTGAAATATGTCTCTCGCTACAGGAACACAGAATAGCATAGTCCTTTACAAGAAGTGAGAGCCACAGAATCTGAAACAAGTGACTGGTCTCAACAGCTGTTCCATTTACCAATGACAATATAGTCAATACAGTCTAAAACCACAGCGTTGTTCCATTTTACAACGACTGTATGGTCTATAAAGTCAAGGACCACCAACTTAAAACGGCAGATTTACGCAATCAAACAATTGTTTATCGCTGATCTCAAACAGTTCCAGATATATGTTATGGTCGGATAAAGGTAAAATTAACGATCATTAACCCCTTCAGGACGAAGATGTCATCCTTGAAAACGAACGTTCGATCCTTGAGCACGACGAGACGATCCTTGAAAATGGTAGCCTGGCTTTTAATCTCTCCCTTAAAGTCAAAGAATCTTGTCGTGTTCAGTTTTCATACAATACCACTCAAGAGGTTTAAGAAGACTGAAAAGATATGTTGTGCATAATCAGTTGATAGTACAATAAACACATTAAAGGAAAATGTTATAGAAATATGCTTAAGTAAGCATTTACCTAATCGTGTGATAGTTTTTTTTTTGTGTGTGTGTGTGCGTGTGTGTGTGTGTGTGTGTGTGTGTGTGTGTGTGTGTGTGTGTGTGTGTGTGTGTGTGTGTGTGTGTGTGTGTGTGTGTGTGTGTGTCTGTGTCTGTGTGTGTGTGCATTGATATGTACATATGTATATATCTATAGTATGTGTATTTGTTCCTTTACGAAACAGTGAAAGTTCATTGAATATTCTATCTCTCTTTTTATGAATTTCTACTCCAAAGAGAAATGTTTCCAATTTAGTGAATAGTGAATTAACACGGAAGTCCGTATGTCTGTCAATTATCTAAAAATTCAAAAACAGCAAAAAAGAAAATATTCATTCATGTTCTACAGCGCACAGGACCTGATCAATTTGGAAACTTTTTAGGTGGAAACATGGAGGGGAACAAAGTATCACAGTGAACGATAAAAAATACAGAAGGAACATTTACACAACTAGAAAAAGTAGAATATCGAGGAATACTTCAAAAGCAAATATTCTTCACGAAGATTGTGTGGTTTAGAAGACATCCTTAAAGCATAATAAAGAAGACTGTAATAGCCTTCAAAGAAGCAAGAAGTGATATAAATCTATCTTAATGTCAAAATCACGCCATATCAGAAAAGATGGTAAAGAATTTCACTACTGACAGACATTTAGAAACTAATATGAATGGATTCAGGAGATAAAGACTTCAAACGAAATACATATATACAACAATACAGTCACACATGACTAACTAACAGAAAATAGTATAAAAAGAAAGATGAAAATGGTTGTATACGTGCTTGATTAATCTATGAATATATATATATATATATATATATATATATATATATATATATATATATATATATATATATATATATATATATATATATATATATATATATATGAAATCTATTGTCTATCAGGCGGAATTTACATTTGCATTATCTTTATATGTGTAGTGATAGACATAATTCATCTGTTGCTTGGATTCTCGAAATAAAAACAAAATTCTTTTGAAACTTTCATCTACAAGTCAAAGACCTAAAGAATTAAAGGATTTTGTATCCAATTTTTCATTAACATACGCGTGCACAGACTTTATATATCTCACACAAAACGCGAAAAAGTCTACGGATGCATCACCCATGTTTTCATTAACGCGCGCAAAACTCTACGGGCTCTCTCACCCGCATTTCACTACCGCACAATAATATCCATACGGTAGGTTGTAACACACCGTCACTAACACAATAAATACGGTCTAGACTTACCAACCAGCAATTAACCAACACAGCAGAAGTCTGAATTAACTACCCTACTAGTGTGTAACAGCTTGGCCATAATGATGTAGCAAAGGAAGAAATAAATTTAAAGAGAATACAAAGAATAGGAAACCTGCACGTGGGCAATTAATATGTCCCGCTTTAAGTAAAATATCAAGAGCAATGTTGCTGTTCTCACCATTTCTATAACACGACATTTACGTATTAGAAACCAACCCACACAGAGCTTGCGCTAACAAATGAAGCAATGATTCAACTTGTACAGCTTGAAATACTAAATGGGTTTTGTAGTTCGGAGAAGGCTAACTCCTCCGACCTTTCCATCACATATAATGATATGCAAATTATGCAGATTTTGAGAGACAGACATGAATATACCGGAGACCAAATTACGAAGAGTCTGTCCTAACCTTCAAGTTGGTTGTGTGGCACATGAAAAAGTATATATGGGATTAGATTAGAAATCAAAATCGAGGAAACTACATATATTCTATATATATATATATATATATATATATATATATATATATATATATATATATATATATATATATATATATATATATATATATATATATATATATATATATATATATATATATATATATATATATATATATATATATATATATAATATATTTTTTCTACCGATAAAAGTTCAACTTTACCGTATTTTCAGGCACATTTCCTCTTTCTTGGAACTTATATTCCCCTTCATCGATTTCCTCACAACGTTCCAAAGTTTTCATGAGATCAGAAAGTAATCAGAAGAATGTAGGGTTGTTTCCCTCAGGGTAACATCTTCACAAAATATTAGATTTTGGTTAATCATTTGAAGAAAGTATATCACAGGTTGTTTATGATCATGAATACTTGGACATTGTATATGAATTTAAGATTTGCTTCCACAGTGTGCTATAGTAACCTTTACTTAAGAGTCAACAGCTAGTGTATGTTTGATTACTGTACACAGACAGCGTCTGTCTGTGATTGGTTCCCACACAGATAGGATCTCTCTGTCTTTATTCTCAGCATTACAGCCAGAGACTACGTACATCAAGGCTTCACAGACTAAAAATCATTTGCTTGTCTGTTCCCTGTAAACCAGGGATCTGTCTCTCGCATCGTCCTGTGATATATGGGTTTTGTTATGTGGTCGTGGCAAAGTCCCATTAAGCTTGTCTCGAGGAATTAGATGGTGAGGCGCAATACCTCTGTCTGTAAGAATGAAGAACAAAATTCTGATTATGTTAATTTATTCATCAGTTATCATATTCCATAAGTAAAAGAGGACTAGGTAATTAGCTTTTTTGTTAACTTACACTGACTCTCTCTTTCTCTCTCTCTCTCTCTCTCTCTCTCTCTCTCTCTCTCTCTCTCTCTCTCTCTCTCTCTCTCTGGGAGGATGATTTGCGTAAAAAAAATGATTTCGTAGCCACTCGTTTTTGAGCAAAGGAAATAAATTGGTCCGTTTTCTTTAATGGATGGGAAAAATAATTGTCCTTTAATGAATCTATCTGGAAGAGAATATACTCACTGGAGTAATGTCCTTGGAAGAACAACGAAGCATAGTTTCTCGAAGCCTTAAATTCCTGTGTCTTCTTCAGCCGAGAATCTGAAGCTACAATTTATGGTGTCAGCTGGGTTAAGTTATGGTGTCAGCTGGGTTAAGGAATGATATTAATTATCTTGGTCGTCAGTTGCCATTAGTCAGCCGCCTAACCAGCCCATCAGACAGATAGACAACCCTAAACCAGCCAGAGGACCAAAACATGTTAGTCAATTATTCAATCAATTGATCTGGAAGAGAACCACGTACTCAGCTCGCAAATCAGTTAGTCAGTCAGAATACTACGCAGCTGAGCTGCCAAGCTGCTGACAGTCAGCAAGCTCTTACTATCCCATGGTTAAAGGTAGATTCGCCAGTTATCAGCTTGTAGAACTTAGCTGTAATTACTTCTGCTGCATGAAGCTTGGGCTGACCAAATTCAGCTGCTCTCTCAAGGAAAGGTTAGCCTAGATTCAAAGACCAATAATCTGCTGTTCTAAAAGAGATTTTGCTGTTGTTTCAAGCAAAAAGAAAAAACGAAACAGTAAACTACCTGTACTGTTTCAAAGATGAGCACGGTGCTGTTTCCCAGAAAAGTTAGCTCGTTTCAAAAACGAGTGTTATTTCCTATTTCAGTGACAATGTATGAATCTTTTCTCATACTTATCAAGTAAGTATACTTACACGTTTGTTAAGTATTGTTCTGAATCTGCATACACTACTAATGGAGAGTGTGCTCTCCAAGAAATTGTTAGGGAGAAGAGCAAAATACGCAAGAACTCATTAGTGAGGAAAAACAATTTCAAATAACTCATTAATGATAAAAGCAAGTATCCAAGAACTCAATATTGAGGAAAGTGGTTTTTTAAGCACTCATTAGTGAGAAAAAATAGTAATCAAAATCCTATTAACACGAAAAATGAAACTATAGTGTCTCTGATATTTATCTTTACAAGATTCAGTTACACATTGAGAATATTTGAACCAACTTGGCTGAATGATTACTTCCAAACTGCCTTTTCTCTAACAAAAGATTCTCAGAAGCCACGTACATCTACAAGAGTAGCACTGGGACGTAGTTCGCTCATCTAAATCATCATTCTAATTGATTATTCTAGTAAAAGAAGATTCGTCGAAGAAGCTTACAACAACAAGAGCTAACTCAGACTGTAGCTGTCTTCACTATACTTTATTCTCTTTCAATATATTGATATATTCCAACATGCTTGACTGATTGTTCCTGTTTAGCCTGTTTTTTCACATTCATTTACCGTTCCCCTTTCTGACTTAGGCTGTTTATCAAACAAAGTACACTTGTAAACCGTATAAGTGTTTCGTAGTTGTTTGTAAGTAAAATAAGTAACACTCGTAGGTCAAAAGGCTTTTCTGCAATCTTTCCTCCTTGCCAGACCATGATGACAGATTAAAAGCTCAGTGTTTCGCTACCCAACGATGGGATTGCCAAATTATTCTCACTCTTAAAATCATCAGACTATTGTCTTCCTGACACTAAGTCACGGGTATGGCGTCCTAAATCGACATTTCTTGTGGTGGGAAAGAGGGCAGCTTGTAACGGATGACGTAGACCTCATAATGGCTGAGGTTTATGAGAGGTTGTCCTTTACCTCCGCCCACCTCCGTCTTTGTAGCTCGAAATGAATGGCCGCGTGGGCGGGTTCCCAGTTCTCTGTCCTGTGTATAGGGTCAGCAGGGGCGCACCCACGCTCTCTGTGTCTTCGGGCTATAGCTTGATCACCACCTTCCCCTTCTGTTCCTGTTTCCCGAAGCTCTACTTTCAGTGGAGTGGTTGCTTGCATCACCACCTACCCAGCTCCTTCTTTGTCACGAGCACTTTGCCCCCGTGCTGCCTACTCACTCCTTCACCAACACTACACACAAGAATTCTAGTTCTCCAGTTTTTCGTCTTGCAGTCAGCTCAAATCTCCGACTCTCTGTGCAATAGTTTTGTCACTTCAGCTCTTCTTCCACCGATCGCCTTCAGTCTGAAGCACCTCCTCAAGCAGCAATCCCCGACTCACCAGCTGTTCCTTGAGCAGCCACCTAAAATCTTCTCCAGCACTTCGACCAGCAGTTCTATCACTTTTGCTTTACACTTAACTCACCTTCTTCATCTGTTCCTGCAACTTTTCTGAGTCTGCTTAATCGTAAATATTAATGTCATCTGGGTTGATAATGTGACCGTGTTGTTTACATCATTCTGCCGATACACAAAGCGTTGGATGAATGAATCATATCTTTGTTCTCTTCGCATCGATGAGTACAGTTGGGGATCCCTTTCAAAATCCACAGCCGAGTGGATAAGCTGATGTTTTCCGCAACCAGGAAACACTCTGAACACACGTTCACATTACCATCAGATATGATTTCAAAATTTCAGAAGAAATACTTTCAGTTTCAGGTCAGTGTAAAGGAGAAAGTTAATGAATATGAAAGAGATTGACAGCTTTCAGTGGATATCTGGTAACCACTGTCACGTATCTATTTTCATGAATTTCAGTAAACGATCATTCGTATGCTTTCATAATATACTATCCAGACCGTAGTTGTTCAGATGAATAATGTCATGAAATTAATATCTTTCTGTTGGTTAGATACGTTCCATCTTCCCATACTATAGTCACTGTACATTGTACCGTTTCGGTTATTTCGTATGTTGATTAGAGGAATGGTTCGTTTTGAAAGGAAGATGCTGATTCTCAGAGCCCTGGTTGTCTGTGTGTGTGTGTGTGTGTGTGTGTGAATATAAAAAAAGGCCCGACTACTAAGCTCGTCATAAAGGAATATTAATTCTCACAGATGTCCTTTGTGCCTGTGAAAGTTTATAAGTGAGAGGCCTCACTTTAGTACAGAAGTCTTCAGTGTACAACGAATGGGGAGCAACATGGGTTCCATCTTTTTGTTACCTACCGACCAAGAGTTAGCGTAAGCCGCTAACATACCTCTCCAGTGCTACCAGGGATTACAGTTGTCACTTTTCCTACCAAGTAGTTTTTGGGGATTATGCCACAGTTCTGCAGCCTCCCACCTCGAAACTGAAGGAGTCTTATCCAAGAATTTATATGTATATATATATATATATATATATATATATATATATATATATATATATATATATATATATATATATATATATATATATATATATATATGTAGAGAGAGAGAGAGAGAGAGAGAGAGAGAGAGAGAGAGAGAGAGAGAGAGAGAGAGAGAGAGAGAGAGAGAGAGAGAGAGAGAGAGAGAGAGAGAACACCTATGACCTTCTACGTGAAGACGAACCTCCTCATATCATGTTTTGATGAATATCTCCCAGAGTAAATCATTATCATCCTCCCCTCTGGTGCGGGTCGAACTTTCTTACTCATGAAGCAGTTCTTCCTCCCAAACGTCTCGCCTCACGTCCTGTGGGAACAGAGTCTTTCCTCAGAATTTGTGATGAGAGAAACTCCTATATCCGGGGAAGTTGAAGGAAATGGAGACAGGGACCTCCGCTGGATACATTAGGGGGAGCCAGTTGGCTAATAGGCTCCGTAATTTGCCCCAATTTTCAGCCAGGAGGTTTGGCAGAGTGCACACGATAGACGGAGACATTTTTCAATGATTTCAAGAGAATTCGCTAATCTTGTCAGCTTCGCAATAACGTCTTGTTGATTGGCCAGTCAGAATTATTTGATACGACGCCACGTTAACTACTGAACCACAAACCAACTGGTAAAGTAAGATCATTACAGCTGACGGTTCATAAAAACCACATTTGTTTTCATTCTCAAGGAGGAAAAATGATTTTACATGGCTTGTGGCACAGGTTATTCGTACACAGGAAGACCAGGATCCTGTGATGGGATATATAAATCAAACAGAAATCTATGAACCATATTCCCAAGGTTTCACGTTACAAACCTTCAATTATGTATATATATATATATATATATATATATATATATATATATATATATATATATATATATATATGTGTGTGTGTGTGTGTGTGTGTGTGTGTGTGTACAATAAAGATTTGTAGATAAAACATCAACTACCAAACAACCATATTCTCTAGCACAATTGACCTTATGCATTTTCCTTTCTTCTTACCTTCTTACATTCTGATATAATATTTTTTCATTTAATATTCATATGGTTATTATGTAATCAAATCATCAAGAACTTAGTTGCTTCACAGCTTGACAGTTACTCTATATGCAAATATATTCACATGCCACGATAGATCTATCAAAGCTGTTCATTCAAATCTTGACAACACTTAATCACTTGAGTGTGACAAAAACATATCATGGACATTAATTATCCCTGATATAGAAGTTAGACCTGAAATATAGATAAGATGACACTAAAGCATATTTGGACATATATATGGTAGAGTCTATCTCCTCTTAATAGTTACTTAAAGGGAAGGGTATGGTAATTATAAGACATTTCTTAATACTCTTTATTGTCAGATAAATGTCCATAGTAGAAAACACACAGGTACACAGAACATGAAGTAATACATATCTTAAAGAGAAAATAAACAAAATCCATATAGCCATATGTACAATTATTGGTCCTTAAACCCCTTGAGAACGACAATGCGACCCTCGAGCACGACGGTGCGACCCTTGAACACGACGGTATGACCCTTAAGCACAACGGTACGGCCCTTGAGATCGATGGCACTTCCACTGGATATAGTGGCCTGGACTTGGATATGGCCTTTAATGGTCAGCTCAAGGTTGACTCCATCATACTCAAGGGTCGTACCGTCGTTCTCAAGTGTCATATCGTCGTGCTCAAGGGTCGTACTGTCGTGCTCAAGTGTTATACTGTCGTGCACTGGAGGTTCAACATCGGAAAAGAATAAAAGACACATTTATCTAATCGTAGAAATACGTGTGTTTAGTTGCAAACTAAACATCAACACGGAAATAAAAATAGCACTAACACCATTCATTTACATAAATAGAGAAAAGAAAATTACTACTTTCAGGAAGATAGATATCTCTAGTCACCCATATTTAGGGTGAAATTATCGTCTTTGAGGCGAGTGTGGAAAATGTGATGTACATTGCGTATCATACCTTTCTTCCTGGTCTTCGGGTTAGGCTATGGACTTAGAGAAAAAAATTGCGGTGGTCGTGTTGTCATACCACTGCCTTGACTCTAAGCGAAAGTCTTAATTCTTAGATGATATTCGGACTATTTTCTTACTCATTACTGGTCAAAGGTCAGATTTTCCATTACCAGATGACATCAATTAATCTGCCCATTACAAGCTGTGTAATAACGTCATGACTGAAAGAAATATCTCGAAGTATTCAATTTTGTAAAGTCTTTATATTCACTGTGATATTGTAGTGTTTCATTCCATCTTTTATATCGTTAGACCGGATCATATCACACACACGTGTGTGTGTGTGTGTGTATATATATATATATATATATATATATATATATATATATATATATATATATATATATATATATATATATATATATATATATATATATATATATATATATATATATATATATATATATATATATATATATATATATATATATATATATATATATATATATATATATATATATATATATATATATGTATATATATATATATATATATATATATATATATATATATATATATATATATATATATATATATATATACATATATATATTGCAATACGTCGTTTTACATTGAATATTTCCAGCATACAGATTCTCATATTACAGGACATGTGAACCACTTCACCTCTACTCCACTTACAAGCCATGCTGTGCACCACAGCTGACCTTCCGTCTATGCCATGCCTGAACTGTCTACTACAGCCGCCCTAGGAAGGTTAACAGTCCATTCTTGAAGCTGCTATATCAATTGCGGAGCAGAAACACTTCATATGCTACAGATTACAAGCTCTTTACAACGTCTTACCAACCAGGCACGTTGGGGTAAAGACTATTGTTTCCATACATATCATATGTACAGTATATACACAGTACGAAAATATCCAAGGTACGAAAAAGCTGAAAATCATTCTCCACATTATTTATCTCGGTGTGGCAGGATCTGGTGACAGTCTGCCCCTGTAGCTTTCTTGCGATTATTAGTCGTCCGGCAGCGTTTCATAAATCTAATGTGCCCGGAACGGTCGAGGAAGTCATTTGTCTCTCCCTTCCAGAACGGAAAAGCGGCCCCTGTCTGGGACATGGCTTCGGCCTCACCAAGAATGCCACAGGGAATGCGGCTTTGATGAGGATCGACAGGAGTTTGTATTACTGGTGAATGATTTTCTGTCTTGTGAGCCCCTGTTGACGGTGAATTCTTGTGTTTATTGTGGTTCCTGGTGCTCTTGAATGTTTGTTATTTCGGATCCTGGTGCTGGTGCATGTTTGTGCTCATCATGGGTCCTGATATTGGTGAATATTTATGTTTATTGTGGTCCCTGCTACTGGTAGATTTTATGTGTACTAAGAGCCCTCATGCTGGTATGTGCCTAGGTTTATTGCGGGTCCTGGTGCTGGCGAAAGTGTTTTTTTTTTCAGTAGTTCCTGAAACTTGTAAATGTTTGATCATATTATCAAGGGCCTCGATATTAGTGAATGTTGGCCAACATGTGATCCTGGTTCTGTTATGATTGTGTTTATCTTGTGACCAATGTTTAATGTAGTCCTCAGTGCTCTTCAGTGTTTCCCTCTATTTTTCACAGTTCCTAGTGTTGTGATTGTTGATCTTTACTTCTCGTAGTCCCTCTGATGCTGCTGAATGTTTATGTGTTCATTAAGAGCTTTGAAACGGGTTAATGTTTGTGTTTAAACTCTAGTGATAAGTACGTTTCCTTCTGTTTATTGTGGGCCTTTAGATGGCACCATGTTTTCCTATGGTGTGTATGAATAATTCAACATTTCTTCTGAATTCTGGTGTTGGTGAGTATTTGTATTTGTTTTTGCCTCTTGTACTGTGTTTCTTTGTTTACTGTGTTTCCTATTGAAGTCATATTATTCTCTGTATTTGCACTGAGCCCCACTGCTGGTGAATCTTCTTTTATGCTCGCTATAAACCCTATTGTAATGGTTATTTATGACAAAATGGTACTTCTCATGTTGATTATCTCTTTGGGTAAATTGCTACATAGTTTGTTAGTTGAATTAATCCTGATTCTGAAAGACTTGGATACCACAGAAACAAAAGAGGTAGTGGTGAGGACATGTCACATTTTCTTTCCCATGAGCATATTTTGTAGCTATGATATTCGCAATGTGTCAAAATATGAAAGCTTCTCCTCCTATTACTTCTGTTCACTCTTGGATCTAATTATGTTCCCCAAAGATTATGTTGGTGTCACTGGCTCAGTGATGGAGGGTATTACCTTTCGGTGAACATCCAAAGCTTGTGATCTAAAGGTCATCTGAGAAATCAAACGTCATTCTGGAGGTTAAGGGTCATCTAAGGACTCGGTGTCACATAGAGAGACTCAGGTATTGTTCCCTGTATTATGAAGCTACAACCCAGTCATTATTCATTGCGGCACCCAGGTCACCAGGCCTGGGTCAGAGGTCACCACCTGTTGGGAAGCCACCATAAGTTTCACTTGTGGGGCCAATTTCACCTCTTGGATATTTGAGGTCAGAGGTTACAGCCATGGGTCAAATGTCATCAATTAAGAGCTACGAAGAGATCAAGCAAACAAACAGCTCCGATGATATCAATCAATGCAACTTTTTAATCAGAAGCAAGATTACGTCATTACCTTAAATTAGTCAATATCTATATATACCTAGACGCATCTGTACACTAGTCTAACGTGCTTCTAAAACTTCTTCATAAGTTTTGTAGAATTATATATATTGTATAAAAGAACATCATATATATACAAGCTAATTTTAGGTCTAGTCATAAGAACGAACACAAAATGCAGTTGGAGTAAAATACTGAGTTATGATTGGTGGAAGCCAGCAGGACAAGATTGATGTTGGCAGCGATGTGGGCGAAACCATTGATTGGCCAGGAACCTCTGCCCCCACTGTCGTGATGCATGGCGGCTGGGAACTCCTCTGTGGGGGAGACATGAGTGGTTAGCGGGGAACTGGGCTGGACATGAGAATCAATGTGACCTTGGTACAGACATGAGAATTAGTGAGGTTCTTGGGCGGACATGGTGGTAAAATATTTTTCTTTCCTTAATGTATGTTTCGATGTGTGCTATCTTGTTCTGCCCAAAAATATAAGTCTGGAAACTAAGTGTCGTTAGCATCGTTATTATGAGATGTGAGAAGCGCGCATGCGCACACGGGCACAGCTTCCTCCAATAGCGTCTCACTCAGGTATTCATCATGAGCGTCTGGTCTGGGGAGAATTGACGTCTTTTACCGATAAAGTGAAGTGAGTTCGAATCGAATCTCAGTCACGAATAGTTTGAGCCAAATTCGATTCTCTGTCAATAACAGTTTGAGTCGAAAACTTTGTTTCTTTAAACAGTCGGTCAACTGCACACCTACTCCATTGGGAACTTACATTCACCCTCATCCAACCCAGCTTCGATATATATTTTCGAACAATTGCATCATAACGCTGAGATGGAAGATTATTGAATAAAATCTTTATATTCTGTTTGAAATTCGAATCTATGCTCAAACTGGTGGAGAATAGCAAGATGGAATATGCTACAGCACTCCTTTGTGTTAGATGTAGCTTACATGTTAGGGAACACGGCCGCAACGAATGAATCGCTGATTCATTTTCTAAATAAAATCAACGAGCACTGAATCTCCAAACAGAATTCAAACCCAGATTCTAAGAAGTATCTTCACTTCACTCTAGTACTTTGAGAGTGCTCCAGTACTTGCCAAGTGTGTGTGTGTGTGTGTGTGTGTGTGTGTGTGTGTGTGTGTGTGTGTGTGTGTGTGTGTGTGTGTGTGTGTGTCTGTGTGTGTGTGTGTGAAGTAGGAGGACATCATTAAACCCCTCATCTGATCGATCAATCAGTCTATCACGGATGCCAAGACAGTAGTAAGGCACCTAAATCCATTCTCTTTCCTTCCATATCTTAGGAATTCGTAAGACTCCTTTGCGGCTAACTCTCTCTCTCATTTCCCTCCCTCCCACTTACCTTTACTACCCACAAGTTCCTCGTAACCCAAGATTCCCACTAGCTCCTCTTGCTTCCTCGTCTCTGGCCAGTCAAGCGTCCCACCCTCACCCTGACATAAGCCACCAACCGAGGGAAGTTCTTCTTCAACACTCTCGAGATAGTGAAGTGATGATGGCTAATATGCTCCCGCTAGTGGGTAGGTAGTAGAGAGAGAGAGAGAGAGAGAGAGAGAGAGAGAGAGAGAGAGAGAGAGACTGGTGGTAAAGTTTCCTACCACATTCTATTCCTTGCCAAATTGCATTTCCTCACACGGAGGGCCACTAGTTCCGATGATGGGCCATAAACCTGCACGTTCACATTCTTTACAACACGTCATATCAAGGAATTCACATGTACGTCTCGCTCTCCCAGCTTTCTCACTCGTCATAAAGCTAACGTTAGTACAAGGGAGACAACCAGAGACAAAGTCACAGGAGGGAGTAATGGTCTCTTGCGAGGTCATTTAACACCGGTCCATCTGTTACCATTTAAGGACAAATAATGACCAATCGGTACATTTATCACTCAGAGTTTATTGAGTGTGAAGTATGCGACGGATGGACGGTGAAGTATGATGTATATGCTGGCGTTTGTTAATGTGTGTGTGTGTCTTAAAATGTGTCTGTGAGACTGTGTTTATGTTTATGAATAGCTGAATGGTATTCTTTATGTGCACACGTGCCAAACATACGCCCAATTCCATTTGTATATATATATATATACACCATGAGTATGAAGTCACCTTTAACGAGGCTGCATCATTTCCAGCGGATAATATGGAACACAGTCCTTTCTAGGAACGTCTCACTCCAAAGGAATGCAGCATTCCCCTGCTGCTGACTGTAGCGCAGCCTTGAAGCTGCAAACGCCCCGTAAAAGGGGTTCCAAGGGCTATGTGATTAGATATGATTTCATATCATATAACTTGAAAAATATATACTATATCTATACATTACAAAACGTACAACTGTACATGATGAACACACACACACACACACACACACACACACACACACACACACACACACACACACACACACACACACACACACACATAGAAATTTACAAGCAAACTCATGCTTACATACTTCCTGTTCAGCATCGTAATTCCACTCCGAACTGAGATATAATTTGATCAAAGGTCGTGCCATTATACCCAAGAGTCGTACTATTGAGCTAAGGGGTCGAACCCTCACGCTAATGAAATTGAGAGATGTTGAAGAGTGTAGACTTATTCCTGTTAATGCAAGGTTTATTTTTTCACATAGTATATCTTCGTCTTTTATTTCCTAGATTTTAAGACGATCTTTTCTCTCATTTCAATTGATTTCTATATGTTTCAGACCCAATCTTCTGATAACATAATTTGTAATCATCTCATGGAACCCTGTATTCATTGCTTGCCCTCCTCAGAGCTTGGTTAAAAAAAAAAATGGCCTTTTGGCGCCTCATTTATCTATTTGTCAGCTATCTCGTTTGGTCTATCTATGCTCTACTTGATGGGATGTGTGGGCCAATAACTTCTTTTTTTTCTTGTCTTCGTTCTCCTAAATCTGGATGTTCATAAGAAATCGGTATAACTCTAATTTCTGTGTCCTAAAAATCAAGAATCTTTTTCCCTAAGGATCCGAATGTTAGCTCCTGAGTCCCTCAAAGAACGAGTTAGTTTGGCTCTCTGCTTCTCCTCGACTTATTTCTTAATTTCTCTACAGGTTTCTTTAGCCTCATATTTTATCCAACTTTCCCTCACAGCCCAAGATCGTATATCTTCCCTGGCATCAAGTGATCTCGCTAATCAATTACTTATTTCGCCTTTGACGTCTTCTGTGGTGACTGACCAATCGCCGTCACTGCACTTCTGTCGACAACCAAATAAACGACAACTACATTCAATCTTAGATGATCTAAACCTTTTAACATCTGTCATGATACTCTTATCTTTATCCCGGCTCATTTTGCTCATTCAGTCCTTTTTCTCTCTGTATTTTAACCACATACATTCAATTTCTCTCACACTCTCTCCTTTAAGATCCTCAGAGCACTGAAACTAACCAGGAAGACGGGAACGTCCTTCCTTTTAAACTAAAAGCATCGATTCCTTTACTCAATGCCCCCTTCAAGCCTCTAAAAGCACTGAAGCTTAACACCATCGATAGTGACTTCCTTCTCTCTAGATCCCATACATCCATCTTCTCACTTTCTCCACCAGTCTTCTCGAAAATGAAACTAACCATCGACTATGAAGACGGTGGCTGAGGCGGGATGGACAGAATCAGGCTGACAGGTATAGTTCCCTGCGTCCCTAGCTGCCACTTTGACCACGGAGAGCTTGGAGGAGAGCAGTTGGCCAGCCTTCTCAGTGTGGATGCTGACCCCACCTCGAGGACCAGCGATGGACACCTTCGTCTGGTTATGAAGCCAGTCCACCTGCCAGGGAGAGAGAGGAGCCCCAGGTGATGGTGTGATAGTAAACAGCTAAACTTAACTCTCTATATCTACGACGTTGCAAACGTGTCATAGAATACATAGCTAGTTGGTGAACCTTTGAGGTTCATTATATAATACTGTTGTAAACAAAACTATAGGGATTTGTACACACATTTACATATATATTGTTTATATGTAAAAACGTATTTCTGAAAAAGTGAAATAGTATAGTTACATATGTGCATATGTAATCTAAAAACCATTAATTTTATAGATATATACGTAGATTCAGAAACATACACACACACACACACACACACACACACACACACACACACACACACACACGAGAAAGTCCACAGACATTCAAGGAAAAGCAAGATGCTGCTGCTCATATTTACTTCACCAACACCTCACCCATAGTCATGTGACGTAGTTGCACTCCCAATAATCTTGCCACTGGTGTTTGACCTGAGCCTCCCTCCATCACCAGGTCAGCTCTAATCCTCCTCCTCACAGCTTATAATCAGGTTAGGCTTGGTTAGGCTCCTCAACAGGCCCCAGTTGGTTGTCACACCATCCACATCCCCTTCATTGTCCTCGTTGCTGTAGGCGACATATGTTCCAGCCACCTTCACCTAATTTCATCAGAATTTCAACTATGGACGGAGTAATATTCTCTATCTACCCATATCTACCCGTATTTCATCGACCAGTTCAATATTCCACGTTATTTCCAACCCTAACACAACTCTACGGTGCTGCCAACCCAAGCAAAACTCTACGGTCGCACCAACCCACATTTAACTACCCGAGAAAATGTTCTACGCCAGATGGTTTCCACACCTGATGGGACATAGAGGTTAGTGAAATAGTTATACCTTTTGCAAGAATGGATGAATGAAATCTCTCTCTCTCTCTCTCTCTCTCTCTCTCTCTCTCTCTCTCTCTCTCTCTCTCTCTCTCTCTCTCTCTCTCTCTCTCTCTCTCTCTCTCTCTCTCTCTCTCTCTCTCTCTCTCTCTCTCTCTCTCTCTCTCTCTCTCTCTCTCTGGGGCGAGCGCTACGAGATGCATGCCAAAAGCTCATCATCAGTATACGTGAGAACAATCGAGAAATACAAAAGAAAATATACAATCATGCGACTGTGTAGGGTGGCTCTGCGTAGATTATCTTCGGTCTGACTCAGTGAGGTTGCATGCTTGCAACATAGCCTTTCCATAACAGATGTATTCGGCCTTCCTCACAAATCATCTTGATACAAGATCCTGTCGATAAATCATTATTTTCCATCGGCAAAATAGTCGGCCTAGACGGCTTGGTTGAATAACAAATGCCTAGAAGAAATAGGTGGTGGGTGGTGGTGGGGTTGGTATATATGATTTATGTATATATATATATATATACATAAGTCATCAAGAGAAAGCTAGTATGACATACTCGTCATCGAGGTCGTCCTAACAAAGCCAGCAGTACATAGTCGTCATGGAAGGTCGTCGCAACAAAGACTTCAACACCAAGAGAGTAACAACACTAGTGACCTGTGGAACCAGGTGCGCAATATTGTCGTTACGCTGGTTGAACAAAGGCTTAGTTCAGAGGCAACGATAAAACTGTCCAAAGAACAAAGCAGCCAGAGACTTCCACCACCTTTCCTTTATTTTCCTTGTTATTCTTTACGCTACGTTGGGACGAGGGGCGTAGTGGCGGGGACAGTTAGGGCAGTGGCGGGGACCGTTAGGGCAGTGGCAGGGACAGTTAGGGCAGTGGCGGGGACCGTTAGGGCAGTGGCAGGGACAGTGAGCAGAGCAGCGGGAATAGACAGCGAGCACAGTGGTGAGACAGACAATGAGCTCAGTGATGATCAAAAGCTTGAAAACCTGAGCAGTTTTGTGGCTTAGGGGGATTAAATGATAATAGAACATTTAATTTTGGGTTTTAGCAATATCGTTTTTAATAAGTGTCAGTGGCTCACAATAGTGAGACCACATGTAGCCTACGCTGTGGTTGAAAATGGACAACATCAGAGCATACAGGTAGGTTGAATAGGATGTTATTATTTGAGGAATCACAGGAAACGTACTGTCGTGGGTGTGAGAGATTAGTTTAAAGCTGTATAGGGATCAACAGGTAGCCTGGAATAGCGTAAGAATTTTTGTAGAATCGACTTTTTATTTAGGGTTTAGCAGCTCTACTTAAAGGTGACTAGATTTGAAGCTTGGGCTTAACAGAAAGTTGTCATCAGGAGAGCAAGAGCATCCTCTGGTCTTGGAGCGAGGAAGGAAACCAAACTAAACAACCTCATCTTCTAAACTTAATTCCCGACCAATCTCTTGTTCTATCAAGAATAAATTGACAGAGGATATAGTTTTTAATGGTCTACCCACAGAAACTCATGTTTAAAATGAACTCCTCTTCTCAGGATGAGATTAAAGAATCACTGCCATGTATTAAAGACAGTCATTTCACAAGGTGCTTATGGAAACACTTCCCCATAATGGGCTTAAAGGTGGAAACTTAGCAGATGCTCGCTACACACGTCTGTAGGTAGCTCCTTGCTTTGATTATATACAGTCAACCAAAATTTCTAAATATTATGAAAAAACTGGAATGTTTCTGTAACGAAAATACTATAGGAGTAGCAGGCTTGCATTACGAGTTGATCAGATCTAGTCAGACTACCGTGCTGTCTGCTCCATAGAAACCAAAAAAGCTATAGATAATCATAATACCTTTCATAAACCACCTGTGCCAACTCCAATACCATTACCTTACTCCAGATCCATAAATGCCATATTCAGATCCTTCTCTTCCCTCAAGTATTTTACGACTTAAATTCATGAAAGCAAACAAATGGTTCACATTTATTCCTCCTCTCCTGAAATAGCATTGTTCCTTCAATACTCGGCTGTTCTTTGCATGCCACCATCCTTTCAGCCACCACTCTGCCATACAGTTCACCGAATATACTCAATTAACTTATACTTCTGTGACTGGAACATTCAATTTTGTCCCGTTTGTCTTTATGAAAGTGCACTATACATACACTACGGCGTTCGTACAGATATTAAAAGTGTAATTCTGCACATCTCTTCCTCTCCCTCCCATTAACTTTTGAGAGATAGAGGCGTGATGATGCATTTTCATCTCTCGTCTGAACTATAATGGGAAAAGTCTTATGAATCTTCATTGCTTTGTGTAAACTGGTGAGGAGTGGTGAAAATCTGGAAAAGAATTGGAAAAAAACTAAAAAACTTTCAATTTGACAGATATTTGTATCATACTGGAAGTCTATGGCAACAAACGATTTAATTAAATAAGTGAAAAGAAAATACTAAACAATGTACAAAACACCAATAGTGAAAAACAAAAGAGCTTTGAATTCTTCCTTTTATTAATCTGGTTTATGGAGGGTTGAGAGGCTTGACTTTGTAATGAAGTTTGTCTTTCACTGCTTGAATAAATGATCCAGCCCCAGGGGGGGTGGGGCTCTGCTCTCGAGAGAGAGCCAGAGAGCCCTTCTCCGGGGGGGCGGGAGAGAGAGAGAGAGAGAGAGAGAGAGAGAGAGAGAGGCTTTGCTCTATAGAGAGCGCTGCAGAGCCTCCTCCACGGAGAGAGATGCTCTGCTCTCTAGACAGAACTAGAGTCTTCCCCAAGCGATATGACAGACTTTAAGGTTCTTCATCCCTTTATTTTACAGATGTCCCCTTATTGGTTACTCTCTCTCTCTCTCTCTCTCTCTCTCTCTCTCTCTCTCTCTCTCTCTCTCTCTCTCTCTCTCTCTCTCTCTCTCTCTCTCTCAACACCTTCTGCCTGGGTTAACTTCACTCCTAGCATAGATTTTTTTTTCCTCCGTGTAACCTACATAATTTTTTCATAACTATAAAAAAGATCATATCTTCCTGTTTCATCACAGGTAAAGTACAGGCAAACATTGCGTCCTGGGAAAGCACACATCACCAGGGCATCATGCACGGTGCGTTCGTTTTTCTGTGCATTATCCATTTATATAATTTTTTCCTGATAAAGGAAGAGGTACTCTTCAAGTACCATCAAAGTCTTACGTTCGTGAACCTTGATATGTCCTACAGAACAGGAGCAAACAAAGGTCAGGGAGAGCACAGGTCATGACCTACCTTGCTGATGGCGTCAGGATGCAACAGGGCGGTGCAACTGAGTACCAAGGTGGAGCCACTTCTGATGAAGAGCTCCCGAGGGCCCGGTATCCTAGCAGCAGGTACTGAAGGAGGAAGACCAAGAGGACAGTAATTACCACGAGCGGCTCCAGATGTAATGGAAAAAGTTTTCTTAATTATGCTATGTAGATGATATTTTTGGTTTACGGAGGTAACTTGGTCTATTAACTATGAATTAGTGTAATTTGGTGTTACGGGAATTAAACGATGTATTTAACTGAAAATATTCAAGGAAACTTTAATGAGTTGTCTACTTTGTAAAGATGGTTGAGATTATAGGAAGGGTTAATTTGTGTAGTAGAGGACAAGGAAAAGATCTAGGGAAATGCTTTTAGTGCTGCTGAAGTTAGCCTTGATCTAATGGTACCCGATATATAAGACAATAATATTCGTAAGGTGTTCAACACAAGAGGGGCTTCATAACAGTGGTTGACTAGAGAAAATAAAAACAACAACTCCACTTCTTCCTCTTCACCAAGACCCTGGATGTCTCTCCTAATAACTTCACCTGAAGAAGTTTGGAAACTACTTGCAAACTTTCCTTCTTCTGGATCTTTGCCAGTAACTCTGGCCATCACTGCTTCCTCGCCGAATACCAGAAGAATCAAACATAGTTGGACAACCAACTTCTGTAATATCTTATGCCTCTTATAGCACATTCAGAAATATGGATCCAGCAATATCTTCACTACCATAGGTCCCTCTGACTAGCCCAAAGGATTTTTTTCAACACAGTCACGTTTCTTGTTTATCATCATTGTTCGTAAGTCTGACCCTCCACCAGCGGTTGATGGAAAAGAACAACGTCTTCCAATTGCTGAGAAGTATTCTTTTTTTTTTTTCTATCTAACGTAGAAACGGTTAGGAATGTGCGCAACTGACCTTGGACAGTGAGTGTCACGGGACGGGAGAGCTTGGGTCGCGTGTTGACCTGACATTCGTAGATCCCAGAGTCGTTTCTTAACGCAGCCGCCACCTCCAACATGTACGATGACGTCAGGTTATCTATCACCACCTGCAGTAGGAGACAACATCTGGTGAGACCCGCGGCTAGCACAGGGGAACACCTGATGAGCTAGACAGCTTTTCAGGAAACAGCTGGCGAGACCCACTGTTAGTGCAGAGGAAAAGCCGATGTGCCAGACAGCTGACGCAGAGCAGCTGGTCCAAGGCGTAGGAACAAAGCGATGCAAATGGAGGAGATGCAGTCATTACAGGATGAGCGGAAGCAGCGAGTGAGCAGTGCCTGTAAAGCAGCATACAAAGTGCAGTTTGTGAAGCAGAAGCAAAAATTGAGCAGTTTTTGAAAAAGCAGCAGAAGGAAGACTGTTTGTAGAGCAGAAAGTCAGCAGTGACTGTAAAGCAGGAGCAGACAGTAAGCGCTGCTTGAAAAGCAGAAGGAGGAAGGCGGCATTCCTTGTTTAGCAGACTCAAGAGATGTGGTGCTTAAAAACAGAAACGGGAAGTCAGCAGTGCTTCCATAGCAAAAGCAAAAAGTAAGCAAAGAAAGTGGGATAGGGTTTCTATAGGAGACATAGAAAGCAAGCAGTGCTGCTTGTGAAGGAAGACAGAGAGTGAGTCAGTGCTTTTAAGGAAGTGGAAAGTCAATGATGCTTTGTAAAGGAGAAGAAAAAGTAAGTCTGTTTTTCTATAGTAGGAGCAGAAAGAATTCATCATTTCTAAAAACAGAAAATGTGCAGTGGTTGTACGCATGAAGTAATAAGTCAGCAGTTCTTACAAAGCAGAACACCAAAAAAAGCAGTGTTGATAACACAGTTTGACGAGACAATTCAGATACCAGACAGGGTCCATCGTATCTCCCAGAGGGACGCCTTCAACAATGTAAACAATCATCCTCACCTTGAATCTGTCGTCGGAGGTGAAGGTCAACTCGTTGGCAGATATGACGTGTAGGTCCCTCTGTCGGATCCATGACACCTGCAAGGACCCACGAGTGAAGTTGGAAACCCAATTCCTTTTATCAGAGCAAATTTGTACATCATCAGTATCATTGCTTTTATCAAAATTTGGAATAATGATAATGACATTTATCATCCGTCTCACCGTAATTTTCTAATGGTTTAAAACATTTGTAGGATATGTATGCATCAATACTTACATTGGCGCTTTCTTAGGCCGTTCACTCGGGATCACCAGTCCAATTTCATTGTACAACTCCTCCAGATTTTCCCCAATTTCCATTTGCGCTAGGTACTCCATGGATCCCTCGATTACACCAGCAATTGCCACTTCAAACGCCCGTACATTTAGATACCCAGGCACTATGATTCGATCCCTTGCATATATATACATATATACATACTGACTCAACTAGATACGCTAACATTTGCGAATGGATGTAGTGTATCCTTCCACACCATCACCAGCCAACATGTTCACGGTGGAGGAAGACCTTCCACATAACAATGTTCACTTCACTTTCAATGAACTCATCTTCATTTGACCCACACTACATGCATGTTCACTTCACCATCGATAAACGCATCTTCACTACAGCCTCGTCCTCATTATACCTTTGGGACCAATGGCCTTTGAACGAACATTATGGGTCAGACTAAGTGCATCTTCACAACATCTCCTTCAACGTACGATCGACACCACTAGCCTTTGACCTAACCCTGGCAGCTCAGGTCATTTCCATCTTCATAAAACAAACATTTCTTCACTAGCCAGGGTATGGATAATGATTGATAGAAAGTAAGAAATGCTATGAAGAAACAGAAAACGTGTATATTCAAGAGGGAAAAATTATTATCATAATCTTAATCATTATCGTTGATATATATATATATATACATATATATATATATATATATATATATATATATATATATATATATATATATATATATATATATATATATATATATATATATATATATATATATATATATATATATATATATATATATATATATATATATATATATATATATATATATATATATATATATACATAACTTCTTACCTATTGTGGATTTCACTGATCTAATTCCAAGTGAAAAGCTTTCTGCTGTCATATTTGTTCGGTTTCGTTTTGGTGGTTTCGGTGATCTGTCAGTACGACAGATTCAAAAAACAGGAAAATGTTTGTGAATCACATATTGTTTTTGTCGACTAAACTCTCACAACTAACAATTAAAAAAGTTTATATACACATACTCGCAACAATATATTTCTACTTACACACATATGTATATTTTCACTCATGGAAGTATATATATATATGTATATATATATATATATATATATATATATATATATATATATATATATATATATATATATATATATATATATATATATATATATATATATATGAAAATCATAAAGATGTTTGTCTTCAGTATATTGTCAACGTAGTTATATATATAATTTTTTGTCTCTTTTGTCCCCCGTTCATAGAGAGATTTTTTTATCCAGTAATTGCCAGTAATTAATTTCTAATGAGAATTTAATTACTTCCCTAACAACCTAGGGTTTCAAACAAAGAGTTAATGGCTTTTTTTTAAACTATTATATCAGTTTTGCTTATTGTTTAATATTCATATTTCAAACCTATTTCACCTTCCATCTCTCTTTTTAATCAAATTTCCTCTTCAGAAATCAGAACTTCAGTGGCTGTCTATGTCACAGCTGTGTGTGACTGGTTACCTATACTATGCATGTGTGTAAGTAAAATAAAGAAGAACTAATGAAATATACCTCAGTACAGATACTCACAGCTTTGGCCTAAGATACTTTAGAGTTTTATAAATACCTCTCTCTCTCTCTCTCTCTCTCTCTCTCTCTCTCTCTCTCTCTCTCTCTCTCTCTCTCTCTCTCTCTCTCTCTCTCTCTCTCTCTCTCTCTCTCTCTCTCTCTGCCTCCAAAGACAGAACCCAGCCACTAGCCAAATCTTCCATTTAAGGATTCAAACACGAGGGCCCCAGTCACCGCTGAGAGCACCTACAGTACTCTCCCCTGTGTGTGTCGCATCAGCACTCACAGATCTGCCCCTCAGCTTGGTGACAACGCACGGAAGGACGGCAGGCTCGCCCTCCATCACTGTGATGTTGTTGGGCAGAGTCTCATCGAACTCAGGGGGACTCCAAGTGCTTGACACCTTCTTGTTCTTGTTGCCTGTGGAGGAAGCGAGAGAGTCTGTGTTAGATCATCTTTCTACATTAATGATGTCCTTTGATGTGAGCACACACACACACACACACACACACACACACACACACACACACACACACACACACACACACACACACACACACACACACACACACACACACATATATATATAAATATAAATATCGTCATGCAGGCATTGAATACTTGCTACAAAAAAAAAATAGATATTGACATAATGTCCTAATTGACCAAAAAATGAGTGAACAGTGAAAGAATTCTGGTACGTCTAATACCAACACCTAAATTCCGAGGGAAGAGCAGAGTCTGGGCTGGTACCAGGAAGGAGGTAGGGATCGTGTGACATATGAGTGGATGAATAAAACATAGAAAGATCCCAAGGGCCTTCATATTTTGCCTGTGTCGGCAACATAGATAACAATATACGGAAAGAATCTAAAGATAGCGCCCGAAGGCAGGAACATTCGTTATCTTTCCAAGACTGAGGACAGGCATTTGTTATATAAACTAGTCGTCGAACCAGAGAGGAAATGAGTGAGATACACAATGAAGTCCTGTGTGGGAACACGACCATAAGATGGAAAGTGAGGACGTAGGTTCAGACTCGGTGGAAAACAGGGAAAAGACGAAGGAACTTCTGATGAAAAAAGATCTTTAAAAGTGAAGCCTTGAATAAAGTCGTGGTAGGTCAAAGATTCCTCCATGAATCGAAGAAGCTGATGATACATAGACATTAAACCGTGAGACGTCAGATGTCAATCTGAAGCGCTATACAGTCTATCCCTTGAGAGGACTTTAAGCAAACTTTCCACAGGTTTCATTCGTCGTAAGAGATTTAACACCTCTGCCTCGTACGCAGTTTCATTCAACATTAATTCTAAACCTTTTGAAATCTGAAGCAGTAACACCTCTAAACTTTTAAAAGATGCTCACAATCATCTGGGTTTTCCTAACATCATTTTGCACTGATGAGAAGAAACTGTCTGATAGAAAGATAGTCTGATAGAAAGTGATTTCTGCCATGCAATAAACACTTTCCCGTGAATATACAACAGGAATGGACGGATATATTTGTGCCTATTGGCGAATTCTAACGATAATAGAGACGATCATTTTCTCGATTTTAATTGAAACAACAAATATTGCTTGAAATAGATTCTAATGTAACCCTTATATTTCTTCTTAGACTCCAGTATGTTCTCTTTTCTTCTCGTCTACTTCCCTCCTTCACTCACAATCTCTCTCTCTCTCTCTCTCTCTCTCTCTCTCTCTCTCTCTCTCTCTCTCTCTCTCTCTCTCTCTCTCTCTCTCTCTCTCTCTCTCTCTCTCTCTCTCCTCCTTGTCCTTCATATATTGAAAATTAATATAGAACTATCGCTTGCAGCTGACAGCGAATCGGTCGAAGGCTATCGACAACGCACTAATGGGAATGTTAACAAAGGAATTCCAGCCACTCAGCAGGTGTGGTGGAAAACACGGGTTCTGAAGACCGTGTTTTGCAGTCTCGAGCCAAGGTATGCACGTCCATACCGGGGGTCTCTAGATTCCACTCTCCTCACTCTGATGTATTATGTGAAGGTTGTCGACATCAGCATACACCAGTGCCTCTCATGCACAGTTAAGATTAAGATGTGAAATAACCACCATGTCTTCTACTATCTATTCTTCCCAAGTACTTCCATGGTTACTGAAAAAAGTCTCATGGATATGGAAGTTTTTCGCGGACCAGCGCACTAGACACACTCCAAGCATCACTCAAACACACCTTCTGCAACTATTAAAGACTGAGCAGCAAAGATTCTTGGATTAGCCTCTGTTAAAACCCACCGAAAATCCTATCAACGTTGTGGGAAAATCATAAACCAATATTTTCTTCAATATTTCCTCTTGCCATAAATTTTCTCTTAACCACTTCGGTTCCCAGCGAATGTTTTCTCTCAGGAGCTGAGGAGATTATGTCAGAGCTGAGAAATAGACCTGACCCAGATGATTTAGGAATGTTGTGTTCTCTGCGCTCCAAACATGATGTAAATGCACGTAGCTTAAGCTGCATGAAGTGAATCCCCACAGCTTAAGCTGACTGAGATACATTATTGATAGTTTCCTTACTTTGCATATGTGTACTTAGCATATTCTTTTATCTAAGTGTTATGAATGGTAGGTAACTGATGATAAGGCAATATAAATATATATATATATATATATATATATATATATATATATATATATATATATATATATATATATATATATATATATATATATATATATATATATATATATATATATATATATATATATATATATATATATATATATATATATATATATATATATATATATATATATATATATATATATATATATATATATATATATATATATATATATAAATATATGTTACAATGTCACCGAGCAGCAGACAAAATCTTCATATTTCACAAGCAAAATGAGAGCACATCTTCCAAGCTTTCACCTATTTCTCATTCGTCGTGAGGAGTTCCTGCAAGATAAACAAAAGCCTTGGAATATGTTTCTTCATTTTTCCTTTGGATTTTTTTTTACATATTGAGAAAAATGGAATGTTGAATCATCACGTGTTTTAGGCTTCCCAGTAGAGGGGCATATGGTGCAGCAAACATTGATTCGACCTTTCTTAGCTGATATTTTGGATCAGTAACTTGCATTAACCTTGTGGTATTTTCCCTTTCATTTTCTGTGTATCTTGTCTGTCTCTCCAAAAATGTTTTTCTTTTCCTCCTTTTACTGGGTGAATAACCAATATTTTGCAACTGATATCCATCTGTACTCAGTCCTTCATCAGTGGAGTGAAAAACGTGTCCTCTGATGAAAGCAAAAAAATTTTTATTCAATGTTTAATAATTCTGGAGAGAAGCTGATCCTTTAGAGGCAACCTGGCAGCTGAGTCTGTTCCTTGAGGGTTGAGACTCAAGTTTGAAGCTAATATTTCTTTTCTCTGGACATAGTTCACACGGGAATCGCCTCTTGAGAAGGGTGCAAGTCCAGGAGAAGAGTGGCAGTGAGGAGAGCCTCGGTGATAGATAATGGGAGGGAGAAGATTAATGGTTTAAAAGGGGGTGATGGATGGCTGCTAGTGTGCGACATTTGCCTGGGGAAGTGACATATGACTAGCTAGGAGGGGCAAAATATGACCAGAAGGCGGGTCACAGAGATATAAGGAAGATACAGGAAGATATTTCATTAAACAGTCAGTCTAGTTAAGCCTGCGGTAATTGTTTCAAGTGCACAGAGTACACAGATTCTAGGTATTAGTCTACATACAGCGACGGCTAAGGCATTCATCACCAGCGTCATGGGGAACATCCACACAGATCTTGTATAAACCATATCCTATGCACCTCCGTTCTCTCATACCGGAGTCAGGAGGCATGAAGATGAAATTCTTCAACCTGCAATTACGTATTCAGGAGATGACAGTGAGACAACGACCCAGCAGAAGCCCAGCGAGGAGACTGGACAGGATGTATTATTCCGACCAAGGGTCCAACATTCCCTTGGCTTCCGTTTCGTGGCTTCCACTTGGACCCCAGGCTGCCTCGCTTCCACATAGACCCCCGACTGCTTGGCTTATTCCGGGATCCAAGGCTGCTTGGCCTCCACATAGACCCAAGGCTGCCTGGCTTCCACACAGACCTCAAACTGACATGGCATCGTAACTCCAGCGATGACATCATCTCACTGTCAACATTACTTCAGTAGGGATGACCTATGCTAACCCAGCTTCCTTTTCACTCAATATAGGACTGATCAAGATCCCTCCATAGCCACCAACGACCAGGAACTTCATGTCTGGGATGCATATCTCATAACACAGGGAACCTTGCCTTTGCATAGCTTGTGGTTCCTCAACCTCGAACTCCGCAGAACTAATTAAGGGATCACCGTCCAACTTGGAGCATCACTCATGGGAGGAAAAGGACCAGAGAAGCAAGCATTATCTTTTCATCTTTTCCCATCGGCGTCTCCGATAAGACGTTACAGGATATAAGGAGCATCAGTTGCAGTGTAATACATATACATATGTATAGAGAAAGAGAGAGAGAGAGTGTGTGTGTGTGTGTGTATCATGAGACAATTGTACTTGCCTTTATGAACATCACATCATCGACAACACTGACAGTATTCTCATCACCGTAAAGCCAGAAGATAACTTGCCCTTCCATCTCCGGGAATAGGATGCCATTTGCTGGTGCGTTCGAGACATAGTTTGTACCTCCGAGGACAACAGCAGTTGGCAGGCTTGGGAGGAGTTTGCTACTCGATGGACAAGGTATCCACACTATTTCCTGTCAGTGAAGTATAAGCCCACTGAATACCTACATCACAGTTGCTTTTGACGAATTCGACACCATTAGGAGAGGTCTCTTTACCACTTAGACTGCGTGAGAGAGGTTCCAACTTCTGCATTATCATGTAATTCTCTCATCCGGGAAGCTATCAAGACCATCATTGGCTTTCCAGTTTCCAGACTTATTTGAAAGACCCGAAAGGATAATAAATTCATAAGTGCAACTGAGGTATTGACTGTGTTCTCATATAGACGAATTCTTTAATACTTCTTTTCTCTTTATTGCCAGACCCATGCTAGATGTCTATTAGCAGAAAATCCTCGTCTATCGTGAACGATCAGCGAAATAGTGAAAAAGTTCATGGGGACGACCTATCGTCTGGTCAACGTCTACAAACTTGGCTTCATTCATCCGGATTAATATGGCTTTGAGAGCTGCCAGGAGAGAAGATATATGTAGCAGGTGCCTCAAGATGCACTGGATAAGATGCCATGATCAGCTGCAGGATAACACTGCATGACAGACATTATCAGGTGGAGGAAATCCATTACCAGTGGGTGATACATCCATGACCAGCTGGAGGAGAGGCGTGACCAATTAAAGGAGAGCCATGACCGGCTGTGGGAATGCCCAGGCCAGCTGAGGGACAGGCATCTACCAGTACGACACCAGAAACAACACATCGACCAGGGAACCATTGTTGATCAATGCCGTCGTCCAGCGCACACGTACCATATGGCCAAGAGAGAGTAGTCTGACGTTTACCCCGCCAACACCGCCGCCCACTGATGAAAAAGTGTCCACTCCATCGACGTCAGAACACCTGGGTCCTGGCGAGGGTGTTCTCATATGGCCAGCCTCGTCCATCTGCCTCAGGTGACGTTACCAGTGATGCTCGTATCATAGAGACCATTACCGTCACTAGTTATGGCGTGTAGGGCAACATACTCGTTAGTCTGTATGGTCTAGAGCCATGGATACAGCTGGGTTTGAGCTTCAACCACTTAAAGGCTTTGTGGATTATCATGTGAACCGTGACTAGCTAGGAGAAGATGGGACTAAAAGATGAGTGGGAAGTACATAGTAAAAGCACTTCCATTCCTCATCATGTCCTCACAGTAAGGAGTATTAATGTTTGTGATCATAAGGCGAGCCGCAAAAGACCACGGCTCTAGTGTGTTTGACCCCTGATGACCTCAATATGACCCGCGAAAAGTTCTCTAGAGAGCAATGACCTAATGGAAGTTTACCTGTGATAGGCTCTCGTCGTAGGTCAGGTACAGCTTGTGTTTGCGTGGTTAGTGTCAACGTCATTCAGTTCATACATAACAGACTGGGGCAGAAATCCATTAGCAAATTGGTCTGTCACATGTTTCAGTTTCCCAGCTGCTGTCTCTCTCTCTCTCTCTCTCTCTCTCTCTATACATATATATATATATATATATATATATATATATATATATATATATATATATATATATATATATATATATATATATATATATATATATATATATATATATATATATATATATATATATATATTTGTAAATTTGTTTTTATATATACGAATATGTATATATTTCCATCTGAGTTTCATTATGCAAACACAGTTATGTATATATATCATAGAATGATTAACCTTTTTTTAAAACATTGCCATCAGAGTCTCCAGCTGTTCTCTCAACGGATCACAAAACGCAATATCGGGAAATAAAGAAAAAAAGTTCCTCATTTCAACTTTTAAAACACAGTTACGGATTAATCAGAAAATTTCCCTGCTGGGAGAGAGGGTGGGTGGGTGGGGGGTTTAGATTTCCCTGCCGTCGGCGGAAACTTTCCCCCACCACGCATATGATAACGTAGCCAAGATAAGAGATTGCATTTTGCCTTTGACGAAGTTGTGGCCTTCAGTCAGCTAATGCTTCGAGTGAAAGAAGTAATTGCAGCTGCGCTGGGAAGATTCTCCTTTTATACCATTCTCTGACTGAGAGAGAGAGAGAGAGAGAGAGAGAGAGAGAGAGAGAGAGAGAGAGAGAGAGAGAGAGAGAGAGAGAGAGAGAGAGAGAGAGAGAGAGAGAGAGAGAGAGAGAGAGAGAGAGAGAGAGAGAGAGTTTCAGAACCGCTGATATGTCAGGAAAATGACAGAGGGACGTCTAGACCCCTGATGTGGTCGAAAGAGGGAATACTGATGAATCATTTCGCAAGATGGTCAAATTTCTGACTGGTTGGTTAACTGGGTTGAATACTGGCTGTTTAATTGATGGTTAGCTTGGATGGTTGGCTAACTGGCTGAGTGATACAAGTGATGGTTGAGTAATTGACTGTTTGGTTGAGTATATGGATGGACAGGTGTTGGTTGGACCAGTCAAGTTGCCGAATAGCCAACTGGTGAAATAGTTGAGTGACTGGCTACATAAGTGGATGATTGTCAAGTTGGTCATCAGGTTTGTCTCATAGTTACTTGGTTGATAGTCTATAAACACGGTGACTGGCTGACTTGTGATGGAAGAACCATCATGAGGGAATGAACCATCATGAGGGTAAAATAAATGAGTGTTAACAGGCGCAGGGCTGAAGCTTTTAAAGACGGACAGAATATTTTAAGGACGACACTTCGTGTTTAGGAAATAATCCATCTTAGTTAGAAAACGGTCAAACTTTAAGCCATCTTATCTCTTCCCTCTGATGACTAAAAAGTTCGCCGTTAACGAGTTTTCTATGCTAAAAACCGAAGAAAATTCATATTTACATCTTTGTGTTAAAGAGAAGTGATTTCATTGTGTATTCCTTTCGTATTCTGCAAGAATATTCCTTTCACTCATTTCTCTAAAGGGTATATATTAATTATTAATGAACTAAAGAAAGATGAAGGTAGTGGGAAAAATTTTCAATAAATGTAACTCATAAAATGGTTTAAGAAAAGCTTAACAAAATACTAAGACACACAAACGTCCTCCGTCTAATATAGTGTCGAGAAATAACAAAAATGAGATTCTTTTGTGGCTGCTTAAGACTGAAAATGCGATTCCAAGTCTTGCAATCTTGATTTTCGATTCTTTACCACAGGAGGGCTTAAAGAACGCTCAGACGAGGCACAAGACTAGCGTGGTAATGTGATAGACAGCGACTTAGTTAGGATCCAAGAGCATCTCTCGCTCTGAAAACATTCTTTCTTTCCACAAACTTTGCTTGGAACGTTAAGGTATCGACAGAGCTTGAATTTTCTTTCGGACGTCTAGGAACTAGACCCAGATGTGTCATTATAATTTTCTTGTCACAATGTCATAATAATTTTCTTCTTATATTAAAGTTTATATCTGTATTTACCTCAAATATAACTAAACATTTATCTTGCTAATTTCACGAGGGCTCAAAAAGGCTGGATTTTTCGATTAGCTGCCTTAACGAAAATTGAATCAGGGAGGGAGAAACACAGACGCCTCAGACACTGTGTTTTTCGAAGTTTTCTTTTCTCTCCTGACCCACTTTCCAGCAACTTTTCCTATTTCAGCCATCTCCCTCCCTTTCTCTCTTGATTCCTGTCCCCTAGTGGTGAACGCTACGCGCTGTCCCTGCAACATGGCAAAAATTGTTGTAGGAACTGATAGTAATTCTTAGGTACATTCATTTACCTTTCTAGTCTTAATGGTACCAGTCTGCGTGTAAACAGACCATATGCTCTTCCTTTCACGATTTCTCTACCTGGGAAAGAGTTCACGATTTTCGATCGGTTGCTACACAATGATGATAATGGTCTTATTGAACCTGGTTGTTGACGGGCCTTCTAACCAAACAACCAACTACCACTGACTAACTTTATAACTTCTCCCTGTGACAACTTATTAGAACACACAGTGCCAAAGTTGTGACAACTTCGCAGATTCTCTTTCAAACATGTGGTAAGAGTAGCTGTTGTTCCATCAGTTGTGGCACATGATCATTTGCGTTCTACCGACGGCGTTGTGGGACAATTGATCATGGAACATTCCGCCTCTCGAGAGGAGGAAATGACTTCAAATTCTTCATGAAATGTGAACCTCCTCACCATCTTACCTAACAGCTACAATCTGTTCATCTATGAATACCAGGTTTCCCACATCTTCCAAATTTCTTAGGTTCTGTAGACCGTAACCTCTCCTAGCAAGAGCTATGGATAATTAGCTATTTGCTATTAGGTCTATACATGTAAACAAGAACATATATTTCATCACCAATGTTTCATACTTTCGTTGATAATTCCGGCATCATGATATAAAATGAATATTTCCTTTCCTTTATCAATATGATTCATTTTTCAAGGTATACAAAGTAATGAGAAAATGTCCAAAAGATTAGAAACTTAAAATTCAACTGATAACCTTTGTCAACTTGCCATATCTGGTACTTATCATCAGAAAAGACTGATGTGGTAGGAGCAGTCCGCCTCTATAATAAGCTATTCTGGCAAAAACGAGAGTTAATTAGATGATGTAGTATATGGAATGCTTATGAGACGAAGCAAAGAATCCTTTCAGAGAAGGAAACACAAAATATTTATTCACTGAAAAAGGAATTTTTCAAGTTACACATGAAAGCTTTGGTTTTTTGTGGTTTACTTTTAACGTAGTAATTCCTTTGAATCTATGAAATATCTTAGAAAACTGAATATTTGTGAGAGTCGTGTAAAAGTTCAAATCTGTTCAACTGAGGTATAGAACGGTGACTGGCTTGAGTACGTTCCCAGACCAAGTAGTTCACTGTTGAAAGTCTTTATCTGGTGAGGTTTTTTTGACGTGGCTTGAGAGTGGAAGTTAGGGAAATGTGGAGACGTTGGATGTAGAATTAAGCACTCCATTATCACCCACAACATAAATGCGAGACAATGAGGCAGAAGGTGAAGGTGCTGGGTGATATACGGTTAAGGAACTAATATCAGAAGCTATGATGAAAGAGAAGCAGGTATTGATGTCTGGAGATCGTGACAACATCCATGAAAAATGGGAGATGGAGCAATAAGGATAATAGAGACTGGAATGAGGACGACAACCCTTCCTCTCTCAAAGACAAGTGGCTTGAAACATAGACGCCGCCAGAGGAAGCCGGATACTTGACCTCGTTCTCCGACATTGACAGACGGTGTGTAGGGTTGATATATATGATATTGGCTCTGGCTCAGTGATAGACTAACAGTCGAGAGTAATCAAATTGAACGACATAATACATATAGAGGGAAACGCTGCCTCTACGGGTATCCCTCATCACCTTCTGATGACAGTAAATGGTCCAGAATCGGTACTTGAATACGACTGAAACTTGGAGACACTAACTACACCCTTCCCACACGCCGTCAGTAAAGATACACCTCCTCCATAGCCATAGGTTGATCTCCCTACACACTTTATTTTTGTGAGGTGCATCATCGCTACGGAAGACCTGTGTCATGTTCACTGATGGAGAAAATGATCGATGGCTTCCTACCAGACGCTTCTATGGAGATCAATACCCCCCCGTGGGCAGAGGTTCGTCTTGGACGGTAAGGCCAAGAAAATGGATAAAAGAGAGACAGACAGTTGTGTTAGAGAAGACCTACAAGACAATGAACAAGAGAAGGACGAAAATGGAGATGATTAAGGCAGCTCTTTACACATCAAAGAAATATATATATATATATATATATATATATATATATATATATATATATATATATATATATATATATATATATATATATATATATATATATATATATATATATATATGCGTGCGTGTGTGTGTGTGTGTGTGTGTGTGTGTCTGTGTGTGGACCAGTTGTTTGCTCGCTCTTTTGTAAAATCATAATCCTTGGTAATCTGTCAGATCTGGGCTGTGTTACCCAAGCTTCTGTTATGGAATTATATTCTCTTGCTAACCTGGATGTGCAAGACTAAAAATGTTCAGTGTGGAACTTTATTCCCCATTTACAGATGGTTTCATAACGTCTTTATTATCAGTGTATCATATCATCATGGCTACAGAGTGATCTGGTGATAGGAATGATAACTAGGTAAGCCTTCAGTTAGTTGTGAAGATAAGCTTTGGGGGAAATAATATACTCTAGTCGGTTCATATAATTCAGTACAGCTAAAGATGAATATCATGTCTTAAATATTTTACTTTTGCTGAATAAATTTCATCATGAATTTCATTTCAGTTTGGAACATTGTCCTTTACTTTATTCTAGAGGTTCATGTGCAATGTTACATTTATGGATACAATTTGCTATTTTTCTTTTTGAAGGTAATAATATTTGCTGTTGTTTTTAAACACAAGCTCACATGTAAAGTGAAAACAAAATCATATTAGAGTAAAAAAATCTTATCAATTCAGCAAATACATTTTATTTTGTTATATATATATATATATATATATATATATATATATATATATATATATATATATATATATATATATATATATATATATATATATATACACACGAACAAAGTGTATATGTACGCGCACCTTCATAGAACATACAAACCTCTAACAGCCAAAGTCATTCCTGTCTTTTATCTCTGTTTTTGAAAATTTTCTCGTGGTTTATAAAATTCGATAACAATTTACTCCTTTTGATACAGAGTGAAGCTATCACTCGGTCTCTGCAACAGCTACAATCCCATTCATAAGACGAAGATGTATGGAAATGAACGATGTTTTTAGGTGCTAATGGTTGTTGCAATGATTAATCTGAAAAATGACGTTTATGCAAGAACGGAAATTATTATCTGGATTATTAACCAGCTCAGTATGATAGAAAATGGATGTTTAATACTACCTAGAAGGTCTGATACTCTGAGTATTAATTCAGAAATTAATATGATGGAAATAGAGTCAATGAAAGGCACGTGATTATCCATATATTAATTGCCGGCTAATTTACATAGAACCATTATAGGTTATCATGTCTATCTTCCATAATCTATAATCCGATAGATGGGGTATATGTTGCAAATAGAGTATAACAAGCGATTAGGCTGTTATCTGAGGTTAATTCTTCATGACTGCCAAGGTCATTAAGGCGGTCAATAATCAGGTCATAATCATTAGTTGAAAAGTATTAAAGACCTTCTTCATGTGTGGAAGGTAACGCTGAGGTCATACATGCTGCTGATACTGCATACATGGTCCATGGTGAGGGTTAGTCTGGTTGTGGCTAAGTTATGAATATCTGTTCCAAGGGACGAATTGGATGTAAGAGGAAAAAGGATGACAGAAAGAATCTAAAATCTAGAAAATGAGATACACGAAGAGTGAAAAAAAAGAAGAAAAAAATTTGGATTGCCCAAATTACAGATATGATTATATCCATAACGAGGTATGTTTGTTAGTGGAGGAAGTTGTACTATTATGAAAATTAAAGAAATTGCTCATATACCTCTTACAAGGCGTGAAGATAGTAGGTAAGTACTAATAATAAAACATATGTAGACCACAATCATAAAACAAAAATGTTGTGCAAATGTTTTCTATTCTAATAATCTAGATAGATAATGTTTTCTAGATGATTTACAATTCTCACTGAATTATAAACGCCAGTAGCAGTAAGGCGAGAATCGTTCCTCGTTTTCCATCGGGGGAATATATAGGAGGATTTAATTATAATGATGATATACTTTGCATAGAAATGAGCTCCTCTAATGATCATGGGTGTGTGGAGTCTGTTGCCCATATGAACGCCAGGAATATCACATCCTAGCATTAACTTAGGTGCATTTAATGACCAACACGTACCCAAGACGGGAAAAGGATTCAGAGATTATGAAGCTAAGGATGTTTATCAAAAGAGCTTATGATCATATAACATTTAAGAGGAAGGTATGGCTTGTAGTCCAATGGCTAGCATATCTTCCTGCCGGATGGTAGGGCTGGGTTCGATTTCTCCTCGCCCATAGGTAAATCGTTACCATTTAATGAAAATTTAGTGTAATACACCAATAGATAATCATACCCAAAAACAAGTATACAAATCACATAAGTACACGAACACATGCTGTGCAGTAGGCAACGCTGCAACCCATCAGACTAATGGGTTCGAATCTCGGACATATCAGCTGGCTCAAAAGCAGCCCAGATTATCCTCCTCCCCTTTAAGGCTGGTTGAACCTTGGTACCTGTGAAAAGTTAAGAGATGGGGAGACGCGAGTTAACAGTATCTCTTCGTGATAAGCAAAATCACATATACACACAGACACACCCACCCTCACACACACACACACACACACACACACACACACACACACCACACACACACACACACACACACACCTACTCTCTTCCCTCCTCTTCCTCCTACTCCTGTTTCTTCTCATCTTACTGTGCCACCACTCTCCCAGCGACGGTGTGACAAATACGGCTGACAGGAAATTTCAGGCGGACTCACTTGCAAGCTGAGTGCACGACGGAGAACTGATTTCCTTTCTGAAAGCATCATTTGCCTTTGGAAAAGGGAGAGAGAGAGAGAGAGAGAGAGAGAGAGAGAGAGAGAGAGAGAGAGAGAGAGAGAGAGAGAGAGAGAGAGAGAGAGAGAGAGAGAGAGAGAGCAGATGAGACGTACAGAGATACAATCAAGCAAAATAGGATTTGCATACAAAGAGTTATGTATGTGTGTGCCTTTGGTAATGTATGTGAGTTTGTGTGTGCTTGGGTATATGTACTTCTCCCATCTTGACACAGAGGTGCACATGAATGTGTCTGTGTATTCTTACATCTGCATACATGCTTGTATATGTATGTATGTATGAATGTACGTGTGAAATTACCTATTAGCACTGGATGACGCGGGAGTTGTAAACTCGTGGGGCCCCATCTCTTGAACATTCTCTACTGTGATAATACTTTGCAAACTTTTGTAAGCTGTTCACAGTTATTATACTTTCACATTCTTTTAAATTACTTCTTTACATCCTTGTGTAACAAATCTCTTTCTTAATCTCATGTTATGGTCTTTGATGTTCTCTGTATGCATTCTTCAAAGAACTGCCCACTATCTACATCATCAAATTAAGTTGAAAGCTTAAAGTTTGTGATCAGGTCACCCCTCAATCTTCTCTCTTCCATGGCGAGAAAATTCAAGGCCTCTAGCCACTCACTGTTATCAGGTTCTCTTAGTTCCGGTACCATCTTTGTTGTCCTACTTTAGACCTTCTCTATGAGTTCTTTGTGATAGTTTAGGTACAATGACCAAGCATGGGAAGCATACTCTAATCTTAGTCTTATGAGGGATGTGAACAGTCTGCTAAACATTTTCTTATCCATAAACTTGAACACTGTTATGAACTACTTGCAGACAAGTAGGCTGTGACTCTGACTACAGGTTAAAGACGATGTCAACCCCTGTGTCCCTCTCACATACAGACTCCTGCACCTGATTTCCTACATTTCTGAATATACGTGTTTGTACAGGCCCTTTTGCGCTTGTTTATATAGATTTTCCCATGATTGTACTTGTGATATTTCTTATACGTATGCATGCATACGTATACTTGTATATGTAAGTATACATGCATACACCATACTTGTATATGTACGTATACATGCAAACACATATGTTAGTATATGTACGTATGTGCCTGTTTGTTCATCAGCATAAACCTAATCTTTGCTTAGATTGAAACTGTTTATACGGTACACTCTCGATAAATCTAGTAAAATAAATGAATTTACTTAAACCTTTCAATTACATTTCTTAAACATGAACTAATCCAAAACTTACCTGTGTTTACAGTTTATGTATAGTACACTAAAGCCAAATGACCTGGGACAAGTTGAATTCAACTTACCTGTACCTGGGTTAGGAACACCACTCCCAGATGTAAACAACATAAGCAGTGTCACCAACTGAAGCATCAGCAGGCGGAGTGTTGCCAGTTGCATGGTGTAGGCTGGGTTAGGTCAGCTATGTGGCAACATTGTCTCAGAATTTTTAATTCATATGTGTCGCTTTTGTCACTCGTTCTGTTCTTATCTGTCTCTCTTATGGCTGTTTTTTCCTTTTAAGTATTTGTTTCTCTACGTATACAGACTCACTGGTGATAAATAATGTAGTCTCCTTTTTGTCAATTGTACTTCTGTTTTTCTGTTTTCATATCTATTGTTTTTTCTTTCAAATATAGGAACAAACACTTTTCAGCTTTATACCACACATTAGTCTAACACACTGCATAAGTTTCAGTTGCCCAATTTTTGGACAACCAATTGTAGCCAGTTACACCAGATTTGTATCAACTGATATTGATAAAACAAGATAAATGAACATTTAGGTATGATGATTTCTCGAGAGCAAATCGCATCAATTGCAAAATTTAATTAGAGCTACATCGAGTCACTTTGACTGTTCATCTTTAGAACAGTTTCAATTTTCTCAAGTGTTCCTTTTTTCGGCAGTTCTATTGCAGCAACTTCAATCTCAACATGATACCAATGTTCTATTGTTCAGTTGGTATATACTGTACAACTATACCATTGTACTCATAGATTATACAACTACTGTTTTACCATCAGATCTTTCCTTGTAACACTATTAACTTAAACGAATCTGTTCTAGTGTCACTGTTTCATAATGAACCTGTGTTCTCTTATACTAATATGATTTTGTACCAATATTGTTTGTTTTCAATTTTTCATGCACTTACCTATATGTGCCACTGTTTATATACAAGACTCCTCTATTATTGTATTATTTCACTGTGCCTTAATGTTTTTATTACACTTTCCTGTTGCACCAATGTTTTGTTGCAATGTATTTCACCACAACTTCAAAGTTTCCATATCTTTTTTTAATCTAAGCCACGGTTGATTGTGTCATTATCACACTCACATTACGCCAGTAACCATTGGTTCCCAAATCACTTGTCATCGTTCTTATTCAACACCTGCTCCTTTCAACCATCAGGTCCAAATCACTACCATACTTACCAGTATTGTACTGTCTTATTGTACTGTTGTTCTTGTGAACAAAGTGTAATGGACACTCGGAGGTGTCATCAGAATATTGCAACTTTCAGGATGATCTCCGTTCTATTGGTAATTGGCCTGAGATATCATTGTTCAGTAGACGGAAGTGTTTACATAAACACATCCACACACTCCTGTCAAAGGAAAAAGAATGTAAGTAGATACCAGCCAATTAGTATAACCCTTTTCTGCTCTCTGGATACACAAGGCATAAGAATACCTTGGGTATCACAGCTAAAGCTCAAAAAATAACTTTCTGGGGCTAAATTTCGTTATAATGATCAACCCATTTGAGAATTTTTTGTGAGGTAGCTTTTTAGGACCATATCTTGTTAAACTCATTAGCTTATTTCAGGAGTTTGGATTCTTTTCCTGGTGAAAGATCTTTGTTTTCTGAGGATTAGCATTACTCTATCTCTGTCTTACTCTGTCTTTGTGGTTATCTGTCTTTGTCTGCCTTTCTGTTAATCATTGTTTGCCTGTCTCTTTCTCTCCTTCCTGTTTCTCGCTCTTCCTGTTTATATGTGTGTTCGTGTGTGCGTGTGTGTGTGTGTGTGTGTGTGTGTGTGTGTGTGTGTGTGTGTGTGTGTGTGTGTGTGTGTGTGTGTGTGTGTTGTGGACCGTCTCACTCTATACTTGCCTATTTTTCCGTTTCTCCTCATCTTAGGTTCTATGTATCTCGTCTTTGCCTCAGTTTGCCTCTTCGTGTATTCTCTCTCTCTCTCTCTCTCTCTCTCTCTCTCTCTCTCTCTCTCTCTCTCTCTCTCTCTCTCTCTCTCTCTCTCTCTCTCTCTCTCTCTCTCTCTCTCTCTCTCTCCCGGTAAATCCCACTTCATGGCCTTGCTCCAGCCAACCAGCATATAAGACGGCGCCTGGGTCCATAACCTCAGCCCCCATGATCGTCTCACTCGCTCACTCGTGTAACGAATCTCCAAAAATATATATAAATATATATAGATAGATAGATAGATAGATAGATAGATAGATAGATATCATAGTCTGAAGAGGCTTATTCCCTTTAAGCAATTGTTTGCACTTAAGTCCTAGGTTCTGAATAACATTGCTGGTGAAGATTGATTATTCTACACTACGGATATTTCTATACACCAGACTGCCTCCTATTCATCGATGTTTACTTGAATAATGAAGAGACAGGAGCACTCTATCCTGGGAAGTCTGAATAACTTGGCAACAAAGGCTTATTCATATTATAGTTCTCATTTCAAAAGGAAAATATATATCCAGGTTAATGAATACTTGAAAAGTAAATACGGTTTGCAGTGTCAGTTTCTGAAACGATAAGAGAGGTTATATTTACATATAACAACACGGATATACGGCTGATTGGATCAGAGGTGTCGGTAAAGCACGAGACTGAAAGGTGTATTGAATTCCTCTGCTCAAATGTTTATTTTTGGATTTTAATTCAAATTTAGTAAAAACCACCTGAAAACATCGGTCGGTTATGGACACAGTACAAGGCGTAGAGGTGGGTAAGAAGGTGTAGACGGGGGTAATTGGTATGGTTAGAGTGGCGTGGACCGGTGTGCAGATGGTGTGAAATGTCTAGGTTCACTTTTAACCTTCCGTGACTATAACAGTTATATCAAGTAACATAAGAGTCTGGCAATGTTTAAGCTACATTCTATTGCTTCGCTTTATAGCTGTGGCCTTCCATGATGTAAAGTTCTTTGATTATTCCGTGTAGCGTTTAATCACTGTTGGATGAATTTGGGGGAGCTGTCCTCCTACATCGATTGGAGACCAAAGTTCTGATGACACGTCAACGATTAACCAATCCAGTCTTAGGACGTATGGGGGAAGTTTGGAGACTCCTTGAAGTACCTGAGACACATGGAACTCCAGTGTGGAGATTTGGACAAGGGAGCTGTTGTGGTGTGTACTATGTTCCGGTGTGTATATATGTAGATACACTCAACACTAAAACGACATTATTTCTCCCATCATGACGAAACCTTCCTAAAAAGTTATCATTTGTTTCATCTAAAGAAATGAGATTATTCTATAAAGTCAGTTTCCAAACGTCAGTGTCTCATACTGCATCAAAATGTCCCTAGTATATCATTTCACAGTATATAAGTGAACTTCTGGTATCGATTATGTAACATATGATACAGCAACGTAGATCTCCAAAGACTGTACGGAGGATACTTATCAAAAGTTCCTTTTGGTCGTAATATAATCTTTCCTACACGATAAATAAGACGACAAAACCTACTCCATATTCCTAACAAGAGGATGCGTATTATGTCAAGATATTCCGGCCATTTCAAGAGATGTCGAGGTAAAGTGTCATATTCCGAAAAGGAAGATTGACTTCCCTTGAGCATTCACTCTGCACAAAGAATCACCCGAACATCACAGGGAAAAAAATCTAAGTGAAATGGAATGTTCAGCTCATCTACCTGTCACTTACGTGACAGGTGATAAAGTGGTTTCTAACGAATTACCAGATGATTACGGTAGAATGCAGAAGCTGCCGACGAAGAGGAATTGAGAAGACAGAAAATTTAAGTAAAAAACCGACATAAAACAGGGACTATTCAACCAGCTGTCGTGGACAGCTATTCAGAATTAGATGCACTGTCATACAGCTGAAGATGTACCAGTCTTTACATTAAACCTGAACAAAGGAACATATGCACAAAATCTGGAAGAACCCAAGACGTGTGGTGACTGGACGGGATTGAGGCGAGTAAAGAATGAAGCTTGTTGGTGGGTCATAACTGGTTCATTCTTTGACGTACCCAAAGCAGTGAATTCTTTTAAAAGCCTCAGAAGATCCAGGATATTGGCAATCTTCTTAAACTTCGCCGTATATTGTGCAGTAAACACGGTACTCACTGCAATTTCCTTTGATGAGGTCAAAGCCTGTGCTCAGCCCTCAGGTCAACGGATACCGCAGAAGGAGCGTAGGAACAATGGCCTTACAGGGTGTTCGCCGGCCAGATCGTGTGAATGGAACAGCTCAATGCAGGACTGAAGTCAATAGTCGACGTGAAGAGAACTGACCACTGGCTAATATGGTGAACCTGAGAACACTTAAGGTACTGTGGTTCAAGGGGCTAACAGAGGTCAGACCGAAACTCGTACACATTCTAAACGAGCCTGGAATAATTTCCGTTTTCCTTTAACCGAATGGTCCAGCAAGTTTTGTCCACCCTTAGGTTTTCGTGAGACTGACTTCATGCATCATGAGGAGAAAATACAGTTATGGCTCTCGTGTTATATATCTAGCAAAATACTCCATATAAACCAGCCAAACAATGGCTGGCAGTGGGCTTCATCTTAGCCCAAGAATGGCGACTCCCTGGAAGTGTTTAGAACTCATCAAGACTTGTTATTGTCCCTGGAAAGGCCTTTCCTTTACTGGCAGAAGTATTCTCACGCCTTCCTCACCATCCATTTTCACCTTAATTGCTTTTAATCCCTCCTACAGGAGGCCTAATGTTTTCTTGGAGATAATAGGGAGGAAGGCAAGCTACCCGCTCTTAATGGCTGCCATTGGTTTTTGTGTGTTGTTCTTAGTTTGCTGCATAACGTGAAAACGGGAGTTAATGCCTCTCGTGTTATTGTTCTGTTACCCATAATTCTGAGGCAGGGATATTTGCCGGAGACTCATGGGGCTGTAATGTTATGGGTGTAGGAACAGTGGACGGCGGAGAAGGAAAAGAACCGAGGAAACTATGAGAGTGGCGAGGAGATGGAGGAGGCGATAGCAAAGAGTGGGAAAATGGAATCGACTATTGGTGGTAGGGAATGGAGGAAATGCCATGGGTAGGATGTAGGTGATAGGTAAGGAAATCGATAGGGAAGTACCTAAGATACTAAAAGGAAGGAAGAACTATTCAGACGAAAAGATAAGGAAGGATTTACTACGTAGCCACAAGGATACCCGCGACTCAAGCCGACACTTCCCTGGAGATGGTGTGTCGGGAAGAGGGAAAGAAACATTTCTCTGAGGTCCTGCCGACACGGGCGGAGATAAGCCAGAGACGGACGACGGAAGCCTGTTGTAAAATTTGTACCATCTGTGTATCTGAGGGACGACAAGTGGTCTTTGCTCTCGTGAAATCGGAATTGGAGATGAAATAAAATCACTGAGAACAGAAAGTAAAATAAAAGATCTCAAACACTTCATAAAAATTGTCGAGGTTTATAAAACATTTGTATGGGAACTATTCTTCTGTATGTTGGGAAATCTCTTGTAATATTCTGTGATATCCTCCCGTCTTTAACTATTTCTCCTACGTCACCTATTTTGCTGTGTCACGTAATCACCGCTTCGTCACCTGTTCTCCCCTGCGTCACCTATCTTCCCCTGCGTCGCCTATAATTCGAAGTCTTACAAGAGCTGTGCGCCTCTGTCACCCTGTCCATGTAACCAGCATAAACTGGATTTATCAAAATCTCAACGAAACTTCATCTTTTTGGATGGGGAAAAAAATCGTATGCGGCACCGAGATGAGAAGGTTTGGAACGAGAGTGTTTGGAGTCTTTCTGACGTCCACAGAGCTAATCTCTGAGCCCTGTGCACCGTGTCTGTATTCTCCTGTGGATCACAGAAACAGACGAAAACAAGGAGGAGTTGCAGACGAAGAAAATCAGCGAGACAGAATCAGGAAAGATCATGAGTAGAAAGAACCATTGAGGATTACAAGGCAATTAGACCTAGACAGAGCCAGTGTGGACAACATGTAGAGAGAATCAGCGAAGGTTGCAGAAGGAAATAAAAATTACAAATAGATGAAACTTACGAGAATCATCTACAGACAGAGCCAGGGAGTATTAAAACCAACGAAGTGAGAGAAATCAAAGAAAAATGTAAGTACCCAATGTGAAAATATTCTTAAATCATCGGCTGAAGGGCTGGAATTGAAACGTCTCATGACGTAAAAGCATATATTTTTAATGGAATTGATCTGGGAACAAATTATTTCGGTTGTTAAATAAGATTTATAGAAAAAGACCGAGCAAGGAAGGGGGGGGGGGGCTTATGTAACCAGGAGATTCGTCCTCCAAAAAAAAAAAGAAAAAAGAATGTAAAAAGAAGGGATTTTATGATGGAAGAGCAGAACTTTTCATGGAAGTTTCATCTCGTGAAAGATTTTTTCGTCATGTAACAAAGAATGGCGAAAATCGTATTTCATGAAAGGGCAAACAGAAGAGAACAATGTCTAAGATATGTACATTTCTTTGTCAAAAAGTATCATATCTAAAAGTATTTGATAAAAGTCTTCGAGACGTGAAACAGATATAAAACGCAAAGCTCAAGGATTACAGAGAGTGACAAGTAACAGAAACTTAGTGTCTCATCCACGGCAAGTTTCAAGAGAAGTAGGGAAAGCTACGTTAATACAGAGTAGGAAACTAAGTGCAAAAACTCAGAAGAGGAAAACGTCTCATGGAAAAAGCACCTTATTGCAAAATCCTTGCAAGAAATGTAAAACCTTGTTAAATACAAAGTGCTTATTTTTGCGAAAGTCATCTGAGGGAACAGTTTGTTTTACCCAAAGATGAGGAATGTTCTGCTGGGAGCTGTAAGAGGAAATGAGAAATATGAAAAGGTTAGATATATAAGTTGAACTGAAGGATTGTAAACAGTCTCTCAGAACAGCCTCACTTGCTCACATCCAATCTCCAGTCGTCACGTATAATGTAAGTGAAGCAGAGCAACCCTGGCTGCAGCAACGTCCCACACACACCTTACCATGGGGTTTGGTCCTGTCGAATCCCTAATCTATTCCCACTCCTAATCACCCAGTTATGAAAACATAAGTTATATAGAAAAGACTTCGCTATTCTAACACCTCGCTCGTCTAGCCGTCGCGTATAAAACTAATATGGAACTCTTACTCTGCCTCTTCTCTCTTTAGTAGACCTGTGTAGGGATGCTCAGAGCAAGAAGCAAGAATAAGAGCAGTTCCAACTATAGCTCCGTCATTCTCAAGAACATCGCTCCAAAATTCATATCTCGACTGGAATTTGCAACAAGTTTATGCAAGAGAGAAACATCAAAGAGCTCAGGTCCTCTGAACAGAGGAAGTCATTCTCACAGCTGACTCTGGGAAAGTCTTCTTCAAAGTGTGTGTTATTGAAAATTTCAAATATTGATTAATACTCAGCCTTGAGGATAGTCTGAAGATATGAACTTTAAGGCTTTTGGCGATATGGTGTGCTATTTCAAAGCCATCTGTTGGTGATTAGGTTTTGGCTTTTGATATGTGTTATAACAGCTTTCAGCTCCGTTATGAGATGTGATATGAATGTGTGCTCTTTCCTATGCCTTATTATTAAAGGCAAAATATCGAGAATCTATATATATAAAAAAGCATATACAGAAAAGAGAAAAATGTATGTCTTTGTGTCTCTTTATCCAAATAGCACCACATAACTATCTTCATCCAGTCATCATCCCACAAGTCTCTTCAAATCTTCGTCAACATTTAACATTCTACTCAGTCAACATGACGTGTCTCGCTTCATCCAGTTAGTATTTTATCGCATCTTTTACATACACTGAACACACGGGGGTACAACTAGCTCAATGGGTCACCAACTTTACCACATCACCATATCTAAGACAACATACGCTCGCTCTAGAAACATGAACACTGTACCCTGTACCATGTGACGCCCCGAGTTGAAATACAGTTGTCTTTATTACCAGAGCAACCATCGTGACGAAATGGAAATCCAGCTTTACATTAGCTTACATCTTGAGCAGGAAGAGGCGGAGTGGCAGTAAAGAAGAAAGAAATGTACATAGTACCAATATATGCCTCAATGTCTTTGTGCTAATGAAGCTTTGAATACATACACTCAGATATATGCGGATGATGCTGAAGGCATGAGGGAGGTTAGAAGTCATGAGAGTTACATCCGCCAACAGGAGGGCCTCAATAAGGTCCTGAGTTGGTCTGATCCATGGTTCATGAAACTCAGCGCGAGAAAATGCAAGGTAATGATGATGACGAACAGTGAATGAAGGAAATAAGTTGCAGGAATCTGTGGGTAAGAGGGACTTGGAATACCAGAACAGCATTCAAGTATATAGGCAGTGATATGTACAGCAAGCTGTTCACATCCTATATGAGGCAGAAACTAGAATGTGCTTCTCAAGACGCACAATGAGCTAATAAAGAAGGCCCATTGCAAGGGAACTCAAATGGTACCTGAATTAAGAGAAGTGAGTTACAAGCCGTAAATTTGTACATAATGAGAGAAAGAAGAGTAAGAGGTGACCTGAACACTGCCTTTACCTTTTCTAAACCGCTTGATGAAGTCACTAGTGAACAGTCCCTCGAAAGATGCAGAGACAGAGGAACCAGAAGCCATGATATGAAATTAAGGATGAAACTTAGAGAATTAATTAGTTAAATACTCTGATACGTAGGGCTAGTGAGTGAATGGATGGACTGAATGATGAAACGGTGTGTGTGGACAGCATCAAGACGTTTATAAAGTTTATATGAAAGTAGAAATACATTCATATGGGATGGGGTCCCACGAGTATGCGATCCCTTCCCCAACGCACTAATGAGCTATTACTAAGACACACACACACACACACACACACACACACACACACACACACACACACACACACACACACACACACACACACACACACACACACACACATACACATACACACAGACACACACACCATCTCTCCTTTCTCTCTCCCAAACAGACACTCAGTTTAATAAGATTTTTTAGAGCTACTGTTCCAGGAAAATACAGCTTCAATCTTCTCTCATGTTAGCGTAGGCGAGAGTCATTGCCTTCTCCTAATTACCTACGTAATTAAGTTACTATCTGGAACCTACGCTTGGTTAACGAACGTTGACCCGAACGATTTAGACAGTATAGGCACTCCTCCGTGACCTTGCTTGCGCCCCATACAAAATACATATATATATACAATTTTGAGATAGATTCTATGCAAACGTGCTGTAAAGATGGCTCAGACCAGACCCACATGTGTGAATACCGTAACTAAACAGTAGAATATATTTTCATCACAACCTTGTAGGTAATCTGCAGGAAGGCTGTCCGAAGCGTAGATAAATCTTCCGTAAGTGGCGTAGATGTACGCATGTTTACCGAGAATCGAATATTTATAATTCTGTAAAGGAGGGAAAGATGCTTTGTGAGTGATGGAGGAGGAAAAAAGCTAGTGGAAATATAGTTTGATTGATAGAGAAGGAACATATGAAGGAAGGTGAATCGGAGAGCAGGAGAATAAGAAAAAGAAGTTAAAGAAAGTGGAAGAAAGATGGTGATTGATAGAGTAAGGAGGATAGAAGGATAGTGAATGCTAGGGAGAGTATGAAGGGCTTCTGAATCAGCAGGAGGAAGATAAAAGACAAAAACAACGAAGGAAGCTGATCAAGATGAAGTATAAGACACTGAACAATATACTATCTGAGGAGTTGGTCATAACACAAGACAAGTGGGTTACGAGTAGGTGACGAGGAGTTGGTCATAACACAAGACAAGTGGGTTATGAGTAGGTGACGAGGAGTTGGTCATAACACAAGACAAGTGGGTTATGAGTAGGTGACGAGGAGTTGGTCATAACACAAGACAAGTGGGTTATGAGTAGGTGACGAGGAGTTGGTCATAACACCTGATGATAGTTTGGCTCGAATCACGACTCAAGGTATTGTTCCGAAGGCAAGACTGATGCGAGTAAAACACGACCACAGTGGCGATAGACTGACTGACTGATAGATAAATAGATAGACAGATGTGTAGTTATGAATGTACACATATATCATAGGTAAGTATAAACATATATCGATATAAATACGCACAGTAGCACGTCTATAAACCACAAACAGAAACCGAACCGAAGCAACCTCCCGCTGGCCGCATCTCCCACAGAGCCTGCCGCCCACATGTCTCGTAAACCACACGAGCGGCCACCCCCTCCACAGGCTGGGTGTCCCGGCTGCCTCATATGTCCTTAATATATTGTTAATATAGAGCGGCTCCACTACAGTTACGGTGACTTGGAGAAGGAGAGTGGCGGGTTCAGCTCTCATGTTGACTCTGTCTCCCGTTATATGTCCCACTGCTGTTGCTGCTGCTGCCCTGCTTCACATATCATTCTACACACTCAGATATATATATATATATATATATACATATATATATATATATATATATATATATATATATATATATATATATATATATATATATATATATATATATATATATATATATATATATATATATATATATATATATATATATATATATATATATATATATATATATATATATATATATATATATATATATATATATATATATATATATATGTATATATATACATGCTCGTCTTTCCCATCGAAGCAAGGGAGCGTAAAAAATAGTCGACTGAGCTTTAGGGGAAAAATCCCCGCTTGGTTTCCTCTAATCCTACTTTTTAAAAGTCGTGATACAGGAGGGGAGGATTTTCTTTCCCACTACCCCAGCTCCCATCCCTTTTGACTCGCCTTCTAGGAAATGCGGGAGATGCTCGAGAAGGATTCTTTTTCCACCTGCTTCCAGGGACGTAGCTCTAACACACAGAGGAAAAAATCAATCACGTTCATACTTACAGGTTCTGACATCTGGCATCATAGCTGATAACATGAAGTAAGTTTAGGAATCATGAGTCAAGTTTTTCTGTAAAGGTTTCTGGCAATATTGCTTTCTCTGACCATCCGTGCTTATCCAGGCAATAAAAGACTACGGTACCAAGAAAGTTGTCCAAGCTCTGTGTGGGGGGGATGTGATGTCCTTAAAAGACGCATAAAACCAAACTTTTGAACTTGGTTTGGCTTCGGTAAGAAAGTTTGAAAACCTATTGTGCACTGGCCCTAAGCACAACACTTTCTATAACGAAGCCAAGACTATGTTTTTCTTTTTTCTTTCCGACGAAGAATAAAAAGATATTGGTAACTGAATGAGCCAGATAGGGGAGAGCGAAGGCAGGAATGTGTGGGCAAAATGTCAAGTTATTTTCGAGGCGGAAATATGACAGCGAAGGTCAACATGACAAGCGCAGGAAAGAATTTGAGACACAAGAAGCTTATGAGAAAAGCTGCTTGATGCCAAGCATCTTGGAGGAAAGATGCAAGTCATATCGCAACCCACGTATTACAAGCTTATCTTCTGAGCCCGTATAGAGTAAGAGGCTTGCCTGTGTCTTCAAAGTCAGCCCTTCAAAAATAACTTGAGTGTGTGAAGACATCTTCATTTTTTGAGTAAGAAATAGATCTTTTTTTCCACAAGGATAGGATAAAGCTAGTGTTTTCTACTGGGAATCAATGATATACTATTTCTGAACCAAATGTTTCGAAAGGTATTAAGCAAGATAACAGGTCAAACGGCTTTTGAAATGACCAAATAAATGAAGCAGAAAACGATGAATATAATCCAAGAAATGGAAATCTGGACAGGCAACCATATATATGAAAAGCCTATTTCAAGAAACGGACGATACATAGAGCTATTTTCATCTGCTAGAACATAAAAGGAGCTATGTAATAAAAGATATAGAAAGCTATATTTATGAACAGGAAGATAATTAAAGCTAAATCTAACTGCCCAGTTTATCTTGGCAGATAAGAATCATGGTCGTAAATATCAGATATTGCCAACTTCTACATTCGGAAGTAATTGGTTTTCAGGAAAATGGAATAAATGCTTTCAGCATTTAGGGGAAAGCTTTCAGTCAGAGCAAAGGGTTCTGATGTCTGATATGGAACCTTTTAACGTGAAAGAAGCCAGAAAGAAGGCGTGTGACTTCCTCTATGGGATTCATATAAAAAATCGAAAGGCAAAGGGATCTCATGAAGTCAGAGAAACCAAAGAAAAGAAATATGACATGATTTCTGGGATTCGTTGAAATCAAAGAAGCCAAATGGGTGGAGTGTGGCATCCTCTATCGGATGTGATGAAGTCAAAGAATCGAAAAGGAAAAAGTGTAACATCTTCTGTGGGATCTGTTGAAGACAAAGAAGCCAGAGAGGAGGATTTTGACAGTCTCTGTGGTCTAATAAAAGCTGAGATAGTCACAGAGAAAGTAGGAGGAGGACATATTGCAAGGTTTCTGACGCCACATATTGTGACAGGGGTAAAGAAAGAGCCTCTGAAATTGGAGATCAGAGAGTTGTTTACGTGAGGCATATATGTTAGTCTGGCCTCAAGGTTATCTGGCTGAAGAGTGAAAACACGTGTAGAGGTTATCTGTCTGTTTATCACTCTGTCTATCCACTCAAAGGACATTAGAATATCAAAAACATAGACTATGGTAGAAGAAAAGAAAGACGTTCACGAAATATGCTACAAAGATACAGTTCACATAAAGGATGCTGGAGTGCTTTCCATCATGAGAACTCTACATAAAGACCGTAATATACTGAAGCAACTTACAACATCTGAAACCCTCGCAATCCACAGACATATATATGAGTTTAGGTGAGTTACTTCTCAAGTACTTTACATACCTAGCAATCCACAGAGACGGTTATGAGCTGAAACAAGTTCTAGATTAATGGTCGTACAGTCAACAGAAAGTTAACTTGGTGTTTACAAGACCAAACTCTCTGGAAGGACGTAAAGGTGTTACACTTCACAATGTTGCACAAAACAAGGAATTGTAAATACGCAGTGTGAACATGTTTTGACAGTAGCCAGTGATCGAGGAATGATGAGTTGAATCATGATTCTATATTCGTAGGATTTTTTGCATGTAAGATTGCAGAGAGAATGTATGAGTTATATACACACGTAAAGATACACAGATACTCACAGACAGACAGATAGACAGACAGACAGACAGACAGACACACACACACACACACACACACACACACACACACACACACACACACACACACACACACACACACACACACAGGACTATTGCTATTACTGTACCATCCCTCCACCGTCACCTCCTACTAACAGAGACCCCTCGTCCCCAAGCTGCAGTGCGGCACCACAACGACATCGAACCCATACCAGTTCCAGCATAGCATCCGTGACAAGAGCTGTGCCATCTTAAGCATTCCAAACATCATCAGTAATCAGTAGACTGCTGACTTTATGCTTGTTTAGGAAAAAAAAAATCTTAATTCCCCAAAAGCCCACAGTCTTTATTTTCAAAGATCCTCTGTCTACACCTACACCATGTGTATTTTCTCGTACATTTACAAGCCTCTGTCCGCAATTAATTCAGTAAATCCTTGACTATCATTATCATTATTTACATTTTATTTTCCTGATGCACAGGTACGCATAATGAATATTTAAACATATGCAAATCTTCATGACCATTTTTCGGGCCTAACATGAGAGGTCTTGCCTTGCCTTGTTTAATATTCTAGGCAAGGTGAGCACGCTGACACACACCTGCCTGTCAAGAGCACAAGCAATCCAGAGTTTCGCTGAATAAGATTTATTCAGAAGACATGGCTCTTGGCGTGAGCAAAAGACAGGGAAGTGTTTCTTGATAAATGAAAAGGACTCTGGACTTAGAGAAATGTGAGGAGAGAATGAGAGAGAGAAAGAAGGAAAGTCAAGCAAGCTGTCAAGGAAAGTTGGAGGACTTAGTCGCAGGAAAGTGACAGGTGATGAAGATCAAAGTATAAATAACTGGAATTTGCATGACGACGTGAGGTGGAAACCACAGGAGCGACAGGAGGTTAGACTTTGGGTGAAGACAGACGACCCTAACATAGACCACTAAGAAACAACCTTTTTGAAGAATAGAAAGAACCGATGCAGCCAGAAAAGTGTACAATAAGAGCACTGATGAAATTCACACAACCGTCGGCAACAACTAGAGGGAGAAAGAACGTATATCTCGCCTTCCGAAAAACTCAAATGATGTTGGAGGTACCATCATCTGCTCTGGAAACTGGAATATGATTTCGTTATACATTCTGAGCCGTTTGCATCTCTCTCTGCTGATCTTAGATTTTCTGGACGTTTGCTTCTCTCACTAGCGATTCCGAGTGAAACTTTGTATCCACTCTTGTGCTCCGGAGTGGCGTATAGACTTTACGTGACCCCTGGCAGCTAGGACGGCCACGCTCGGCTTGAGAGAGGCTGGAGGACTGACCAACTCGCCAGAATTCACAGCAAAATGCATTATATATATATATATATATATATATATATATATATGTGTGTGTGTGTGTGTGTGTGTGTGTGTGTGTGTGTGTGTGTGTGTGTGTGTGTGTGTGTGCGTGTGTGTGTGTGTGTGTGTGTGAGTGTGTGTGTGTGTTCATAACCAGTAGACTCCAGGAGAAGCCAAACACAATGTACACCCGACCTTTGGTAAAACAATAAAGTCAGTCTCAATGGAATAATGGTGTTAGGAACCGGACCCTATCACCCATTAAGTCACTGATTTATGGCAATGAATTAGTCTATACATTTCTCCCAGAGGACACCGTATTTTGTCTTATGGATAATAAGGTAGGTACAATACTACAAAACTGGGTTTTTGTTTGGAATAAAGATTTTTCGACACACGATACCACTAGTAAGCTTCATGTCTTTCCTGATCATTCATCTACGTCTGCAGAATTATGAAGACGTGTTGCATGGCAGCTGAAACTACTGAAGTGATTTAGGGAAGACATACGTAACCGAGAACCAGCGTGATTTACGGGGCCTGAGCTCAAGAGATTGTGTAACACTTGTCGATGCTCTCTCTCTCTCTCTCTCTCTCTCTCTCTCTCTCTCTCTCTCTCTCTCTCTCTCTCTCTCTCTCTCTCTCTCTCTCTCTCTCTCTCTCTCTCTCTCCCGGTAATCTTTTTTTGTTGCCGTCTAGATTTCTAATGAAAATTGACTGATTATAGGCACACACACACACACACACACACTCATGGAGATATGTCTATGTATATAATGATCTATATGTAAATACATCACACTGCATTTGCACTGATGTCCCTCACCTCCCCAAGACTTCTGATCCCCTCATACATACGTCATGAGGTTCAGAGTCGCCTCATTATTGATCACAGTGGTATCACGTCTCTCATCCTCGACAACTGCTCAAACTATGAGACATGTGAGACTCTCAGAGTCTCCAGTACGTAACTCAGTTATAGACAATAGTCAGCTTACGTCTCTGATCCGATTAACGTCAAGCATTAGTTAACTGTCACAAAAGAATGATATTAAAGTGCATGATATATATATATATATATATATATATATATATATATATATATATATATATATATATATATATATATATATATATATATATATATATATATATATATATATATATATATATATATATATATATATATATATATATATATATATATATATATATATATATATATATATATATATATATATATAAACAAATAACCAGTTTGAGTCCACTAAACAGCAAATATTGATCCCAGCAAACACCAGCTAGGCTGCAGGAGGATACGTCTCTGCTAAATGAATTACTGATAATTTATCACCAAGCGTCTGGGAAATAGAAGAGTTCTTGGAAGGAAAAAAGATAAAACTAAGCTTTCCAACTTTAGTGTTGATGAAAAGGCTTCCGTCTAGAGAAAATAACTGAAGCAAAAGAGTTTTTTTTGAGGGGAATATCGTACATGCCAAAAAAAAAAGGTTCAAGCTCACTAATTATCGAAAAGAGATGTTCTTTTTTCATGATTTTTACTCACATAGATTTTGAAATAGGTATGAAAAAAGATATGAAGTACGTGTTCAGAATACCATATTGATGTTGATTCTTCATGAGGTTAGATCATGGATTCTTTGTGTGTTAATTTTTGCTGGATATTCTTTATCGTTTCAGTTATCTTCCTAAGACTCGTCTCCTGAGCATCTCCTGGAGTACTCAACGCGCCAGATTGACTTTGGCAGGACTACAAGACATTACACGAGATTTAAGCACTTTTCTTAAAGACTTCCCCAGTTCTACAAAGAGTGGCACAGACGTTTGAATGTTGCTAAGTGATACTCTGTAGGAAACAGTCAGATTGACACGCGAGACAGACACTGAGTAATAGCAAACTAACTAACAAGAAGATAATCAATCATTCCCTCAAACATTCTTTGACAATGGTCCAATACACAGCTGACGAAATGAAGATGATAGGAGTATAATCTAACATAAAACCTCCAACTGGTTATGTATCAATATATATTTCACATTCCTGCACTCTCAGCAAACACAAAGTAGAATGGTAAAGTACTGGTAGACAATATATCATGGAAGTATGAAAGTATTTGTGGATTATAACCCTATGTCTTTTAGGGTAATTTTGATCTATTGATACTTTTATATTACCAGTGTGTATATCAAGGAATCGATTTAAAGGAAAATAAAAACTGCTGGGCCCAGTATGTACAAGCCGTCTATGTTAAGGGCAATTACATCAAGACACCCGTGTCTAATATACTGACTATATCGTTATAACAAATCCCTCCCTCTCCCTCTCTCTCTCTGGTGATAATGATGAGATAATTAAAATGATAATAACGTTAATAATTTACTAGATAAACTTTTACTAAGGCAGGAAAATCCTTTGAGGAACTTTATCAACACTTGAGAACACTTGACTGAAAATTTTCAGGTAATAACACTAACCAGGTAAAAGCAAACAAGAAAAAGGAATATATATATATATATATATATATATATATATATATATATATATATATATATATATATATATATATATATATATATATATATATATATATATATAAATTATTATACTTATCAAAGTCTTTCGAACTATTTTTTCACACTGTTTTCATTACTATGTTTTACACTTACAATAACAAACTTGTTTGTCCTGTACTTGGAAAGAAAGAGTATAGAAAACCATTGGATATAATTTTTTTTGTAGCACGACAGGTGCATACCATGGGTGTAAACTTCCTCTTAAAAATTGGAATTGGATTTACGTTTGTAGTAAAAAGTATTGTAAAATGTTTGAGTCAGTCGTGGAACCATAGGGACTGTGTTTGAAGACTGAGGACTTTGTCCTGACTTGAGTGTTCCATAAATACCTATCTTGAACTTGATATACGAGAATATTCCTTTGTTCAATAGATTCGTCTGTACCACAAGTACAATTTCATGCTTTGAAATCGGAACTCTGAAGTGAGCAAGTCTTCCCAGTCTCACTTTGTTGAGTGGGATAATAAGGTGACCGTGAACTCTTTGATGGTTTATTCTGGGTCACCCTTGGGCTTGAACCCAAATCGTTCGATTACTCTTTCATGTTCTGACCCACTTTCTACTCTCAGTACAGATACGCATCGGCGCCTACGCTAACTCTCTCACTTTTCTTATACACGTAGAAGATTTCTGTCAGTAACACTGAGGGTTTTCTGAAGTCTCTATTTAATCTGAACATTCTGTTTTGCTTCTCTAACTTTGGTTATTAGTGTTATTTCGTAAACATTTCATATCATATCATTATTTTGGTAATGTCAGTTACTTTCCTATCATCTACCTTGCTTCATACAAAAAAGGAAAAAAGTATATTGAGAAAAACACAGTCTGATAATCTTGTTCATGGTAAATCCCTCACTTCAAAAGGTAACTATACCACGAGAGAATGATCTTCCATGACTGACTGTTGACAAGGACACACAAACAAAAGAAAAAAGGAATTGAAAACGCTTAGTAAAAACTGACAATGTAACAATAAAACTTTAAGACTCGCGTTTTTATGGTAATATTGACGGCACTAATGCTTCTTAATTCTAACAATAAAATTTGTGTTCATAAACTCACAAAACGATATGCAACTGATGCTAAATCATTCAACATAATACCCGTCACACAAAACAGTGCGCTAAATGGAATTTCTACCGCAATCATAAATAACAGAAAGCGGAACTGAAAAATTTTCTGTATATATATATATATATATATATATATATATATATATATATATATATATATATATATATATATATATATATATATATATATATATATATATATATATATATATATATATATATATATATATATATATATATATATATAACAAATGTTTATATGACTGATAGGCAGATAAACACAGACACTTTATCCCATACTCACTATCACTAATAGATTTCAACAATGTGAGTGGTGCTTTAAACAATAATTCTCAGCTCTTTATACAACACAATTCCATTTTCATTCTGGTTACCAACATTATTGAAAGAGAGTTTACATCTCGAGAATGAGTTATACTATCATATTCCTTGTTTCATTTGGTTGTATCATAACTAATGTCCCTGATTATGAAGTATACCATATGTGACAAAGGCCTCAGTCCTGGAACCATTGCAATTCTTGATCTATGTAAATCACTTGCCAGAGGGATGACACTCGCTTCTGAATGTCTCTAATGCCTCGTCATCTTTGTGAGTGACTGGATATGTGCAAAGCTTTTAACAACATGGCAACCGATCGTTTCTTTCAGTTAACCTCCCTCACTGATTCCATTCATATCAGAGTTCCTCTCTTGTTTCCCTTTCTTAATAGATGAATCTTACCTCATCAATACTGGTGTCCCTCAAGGTCTTGTTCTCTTCCTAAACTCTTCCTCCAGTTTATCAACTGCATCTTATTTTGATCGAAAAACCAATCGTGCTCTCACACTGACGACTCAACACTACATTCCTCCACTTCTCTCAAGTCCGTCTCGTTCTCCTCTAACCCGACCTTCGCCTCCTTTCGTTACAACACCCTCTATTAACTCAGGCTTGGACAGGATTTCCCAGTGGGGCACACATAACATTGTTGAGTCTAACGCCAACGAAACTCAGTTTCTTCCTTTTTTTCTTCTGCCTAGACCTCCTTAACAACTTTCCCATCTCCTCTGACGATTCTATAATTCCACCACTCAACACAGTAAACATACTTGTATCACACCGTAAAATCCAATTTATCTTGGGAACCCTACATTATGCAATTGGATAATCCTCTCCGCGAGGGACTGGGAATCTTGTTCAGGTGCCGTACATATTTCTCTTTTAAATAGTATCGTCTATTGTGCCAGTGATTCATTAGTCCTTACATGGACCACTGCTCTCATACCTAAAGAGGTTTTTGTTCTACATACTCGCTTGTTAAGAGTCGAGCTGTAAATAGTATGACTTGATATCCAAAATCTAATTTCAAAAATTAACCCACTTGTCCTGCGCCGTAATGTTGTTCTTACTCGCGCTTCCACTAATATTAGTTGTCCATCTTCTCCCCAGAACTGGCTGCTTGTATGCCTTCACGGTTAGCCAGACCACAGCACACTCGACAAGCCACTGCGTCTGTCATTACTCCGTCGCCGTTGGTAACTCCAGAGTGGGCTGGACTAATGTCTCTTTCTTCACCTCCATCGCTAAGCTTTGGAAGTTTTACGATATCATATCATTCCCCAAAAACTACAAGCTGCCTCTCTTTAGAAAGCAAGTTTTCCACTTCCACAAAGACTCTTACATTTTTCATCTTTTCTCTTTCCTTCTCTATTCATTCAATCTTTTCTGTGTTTCTCTGAAGGCCTGGTCTCACTGAGGAATTTAGTCTGCGAATGCAGCAATCGACGTAATTTCTTTATATATATATATATATATATATATATATATATATATATATATATATATAATATATATATATATATATATATATATATATGTGTGTGTGTGTGTGTGTGTGTGTGTGTGTGTGTGTGTGTGTGTGTGCGTGAGTGTGTGTGTGTGTGTGTGTGAGTGTGTGTGTGTGTGTGTGTGTGTGTGTGTGTGTGTGTGTACAGACGCTTTTTCCTGAGTCTAAGCTTCCTTATCATCAGTGGGTTGTTGACTCGGCTGTTTGGAGCACACCATTCCAGCCAATGGTACACTTGGGAGCAACACGGCTGACGATACGTCCAAGTGTCTTGACGCCCTAGTCCCAGGGATTAGGCTGCCCTTTATGGTTCAGTAGACGAAGGGGCTTAGTATTCGTAGCACGTATGAAGAGGACTCGAACCCACAACCATGAGATCAGCGGCCACTCGACCCTCGTACGCACCCGCACGTTTATAAACAAGATCTCTATTGCCATATATTGTGGCGTCTTTATCACCGTTGCCATGGCCTGTGACCAAAAGAACCAAATGACCTGACCATGTCTTAGATGGGTAACAAACAACCTTTGACCTTTCAGTCAAGATTCAAAGGTCGGATGGAGTGTTTTAAGGTCATATACTCTATCATGGAAGTGGTAGATGGGGAAGAATCTTCTGCTTTCCTATCAGGCCTCTATCTCCATATATATCATATGTGGGGATGAGCACCTCTGCTTTTTATCCTGTCTTCATCTATAATTGTGGTTGGGAAAAACCTACAATCTTACTTTCTTCGTATCCACTTGCAATAGTGGGTTGTGAGGAGCCTTCTACTTTATCATCACGTCACCATCAACATAGAATTGGAAATCTGGAAACAGTTCGTATCCTCCAGCAGATAACCTCGTCAAAAACCATCAGCTCCTCCGTTATCTGGTTATCCCATGTACTCCCAAGTAATCCCATAAACCTTGAACAGACTTACATTCTCTCGTCCTGTCAGGCGGACAGACAGGAAGACAGGCAGATAGACGGACAGATAGATAGACGGATAAACAGACACCTACTTACGCCAGAGTGAGAGAAAGAAACGCGACATTGGAGGATTTCAGAGGAGTCTCTCTCTCTCTCTCTCTCTCTCTCTCTCTCTCTCTCTCTCTCTCTCTCTCTCTCTCTCTCTCTCTCTCTCTCTCTCTCTCTCTCTCTCTCTCTCTCTCTCTCTCTCTCTCTCTCTCTCTCTCTCTCTCTCTCTCTCTCCTCATTCCATCCCCTTCTACTCTCCCAGTCTGACGTTTGAATTCTGAATCACCCATTACGGCAAATACACAGCGACAATCAGATATATGGATAAAGATATACAACATACAATACACAAAGAGCTGGCACAAAACCTACGAGAAAGTCACTGCCCAAGTATAAAGCACAGGAAACGTGTCAGAAACTACGTCCAAGACAGAAGAAATGGACCATAGCCCTAGTATAGAGACCTCCCCAGTTCAGTAGTATACATGAAGACTTGTCATTAGTATAATGTGTAACACTGAAGAGAAGCCTGGCTGAACAAGCCAAAAGGGTTTGTACAACAACAACGAATGGCAGACCAGTCCTTTAGAAATCCAATGAAAGGCCATCTAAAGTAACCAGCTGGTAAAGTAATCCCTTAACAGCCATTGGAAGGTGGAGCACAGTCTCACTCAGGGGCCATTCATTCCCTGGGACGACAGTGAGGATGCTGCTTCGGGGAAATGCTCTACTGAGGCCTTATGAAAGGGAAGCTCATGTAAAGATACAGATCCACGTTTTAAAGTGACAGATTTCTGACCCATCTTATCACACACCGACACCAAGAGGAAAAACCATCGTGGAAATCAATTATTTAGTCGTGCAGATATATGGACTGTGTAAAAGAGAAGTCATTTAGTATGAAATTGTAAAGAGTGGATCTCAACATAGAAATATTGAAAATATTCTATTTCGTGTTTTCCGCTGAACACTGATAAATGTTAACTGTTGAAATTGCATTCACAAGCGGTTTATACCGTTAGTAGTGCAAAATCAACATAGTAGTAACACAGAATTGGTTAAATATATTTAGCATTAGCTAAAAACATATAGGGAAGCATTATTTTATTGAGATTTATAGACTTTTTTGAATATATTGCTTGAGAAAATAAATACAAATAAATGTTTTTGAAACACATCTGAACAGACTGATGGATGTATGTCAGTGAACCCAAAGCTCGGAGATAGTGAATAACATAAATTTCTTTTCATCACGAAGATAAAAACAAATAAGATTTATGCACAACTGCTGAAACCGTGATGGACAGATGATGAGAATATACAAAATGAATCCGTCGGGAGAGACACTTACATGAGTGTTACTTTGAGTAGGATTAAAATGTGTCAGGAAGCTGATATAAGGCGTGAGAAACAAGTGAGCATTGTAGTATAAGGCACAGGAACCGTGTTAGACCCTCAATACAAGACACAAGAAATGGATCGGATCGCTAATACAAGACCTTCTCACTCCTTTAGCAGGTGTGAAGACTAGTCGCTCGCGTAATGTGTAACACTGAGCACAAACCTGACTGACGCAAACTTGAGGGTTGTACTGCACGACCGAGTAACAAATCTTTCTGAAAGTCCATGAAAGGTGAACTAGCGCAACCACCCGGCGCGCAAGTCCCTTAAAAGTCAGAGAAAAGTGGATGAGCGTACCATCCAGGGAATGACAGAATAGGTGGCTGCTCCGTTCATTGACCTGCTGAGGCTTCATGATGGTGGAGATACTATATAGATATTGTGTTAAGGTGATTCAGTCGTGTCAATTATCTTACCACAAACTGACACCTCAAATTGCCGTGGAAACTAAATTACATGACGTTGTGTTCGATATCAATATTCAGACTTCCGAAATGTATAGATTACTGAGGTGTGATCATTCAAATGTGACTACGGATGAAACTGTAAGACGTAATCCTGAACAAAAAAATATTTAAATTTGTTTTCTTTTTACGTTGTTTCTGAACGCTAAATAATACATGAAGTTGAGATTGCATTCGCAAGCCGCTTATGCCATTAGCACTCGGCGAAAATCAGCATCGTGGTGATACAGCCGTGGTGAATTCATTTTCAGCAATTGGAAACAAACCAATAAAAGCGGCCATAGAAACTACATTATATCCCAGTTATGTAAAAGACTTCTTTAGACCTATAGTGTGAGAGAACTAATCAACAGGCCTTCTCGGAACATGTTTCAACATATTTATGCTTATGTGATTGTATTAGATTTGTTTTGTGATGAAAAATTCAGTCAATTAAAAAACAAGGATGGTGATGATAGATGAAAAAGAGTTCTGTATCAAATGAAGAAAAGAAAAACTAAATTACTTATAACTGCAAGACTTAAGATGAAGCACGACAAACCTGAAACAGAACCCAGATATAGAAGAAAAGAAACCTCCCAGTACCCAGGTATGGAAAACCAAAAAAGTCTTCAGTACACTAATACAAAACACTCGAATTCTTCAGTACCTTGTAGGAAACATAAGAAATACGTCAGTAGTTTGTAGAGAACAAAAGAGACAAGTCGATATCCGGTATAAACATTCGAAAAATGTCGCTACCTGGCCTAAAAGAGGAGATTACATTAGTATCTGGTATAAAGCAATCGAAATACGTCAGTACCTGGTGTAAAACGCAAGAAATAAGTCAGTATCTGGTATAAACATTCAAACACGTCGGTACCTGGTATAAAACACAATAAATACGTCAGTACTTGATACAAAGCACTTAATATACGTCGGTATCTTATATAGATTGCGAAAAATACGTCAGTAACTGGTATAATGCACACGAATTACTTCAGGACCTAATATAAAACTCTCGAAATAGGTGAATACTTGTTACATGGGAAATATCAAGTAGTTAGAGACGATTTCTCTGAAGTAAAACCTACATAAGGTGTTAAAATTACCCTACATAACCTTAGAAAAAAAGATTGTAAAACTACCTTCCGTATTCCCAACGAGCAATCCAGACAAATGAACCTAATTATGATCCATTATCCTCTCTCGCTGTAAGAGACAGTCTCGTAAATTACCTTTCTCTATTCCACGGAAAGCGTAGCTTAAAACTCGTTGAACAATCATATTAATGTCTCTCCACCTGTCTGGTTAAGAAAGAAGATAATAGGATTATCTAATCTCCACCAGAGCTGCAAGATGGTATGGAATCTAATATCCCGCAGAAGGTTCCAAGTCCAGGACTCAGTCATCTATACCGCAAATGGAAGGTCACCCTCGGCAAGATTGTACTGTCGTCAACGGACGGAAATAACTGCTACCTCGTCCGGGAATTTCCTACTCCAAAGGAGTCCACCATTCCCTGCTTTTGACTGTAGCGCTGCCTTCAAAATGAATTGAAAATAGCCTTAACTCTATCGAAAAAACTGAAACATACCGAACACAACACAAAGATTTAAGGAAAAAAAACATTTTAGATTCGGGTCAGAAACTATCAATTTCTTCTAGTAATACCGCCACTAATACGCTCCATTCAGCTATGAAAAGTATGAGTAAAATTACATTTCAGTGGATATCGTTTCCGCACGGCTTATTATGACAATCAGGAGGAAAATGTCTGAACAACTGATCCTAATCCTAGGAGATGTGGAGCATTGTGTAACATGGCTGTGGATCATATCATAAAATGCCCATATTACACGACGCCCACATTACCTGTTAGAATGCTATTTTTGTATTATTTATTCCTGCAACGTCCTACCACGACCACTGCATGAAGTTCTACCGTGCGAACACTAAGAAGTACAAAATACATCAGAGAGAGAGAGAGAGAGAGAGAGAGAGAGAGAGAGAGAGAGAGAGAGAGAGAGAGAGAGAGAGAGAGAGAGAGAGAGAGAGAGAGAGAGAGTCACGTACATACATACACGGAAAAACATTCAGACAAAGCAATTTTCCATGTGCAGAAATGTGTATCCTTTTTTCATTAAAAACATAACACTATGGATGTGTGAATCATGGCTTGAAATGTGACTATAGTTACAGGAAGAACTGTGGCTATTGCTATAGCTATAGCTATAGTTATGGCTATAGCTTTCCTATCACCCGGGTCTCTAGCTGAGGCTGGATCCGGGTTTGTGACTAATCCGGAAGGTATGGCTATAGTGCCATCCTAAGATGGAGCTGAAAAAACAAAAGAGATTCAACAAGAACAATGAATGGAGTAAGATTGCTAGAGTTGATAGGAAATAGGCCCTTGCGAATAGCTGTGGTGGGAGTTGAAGCTACATATGCAGTTAGATCCTGATCCAGTTCTACGCTATAGAGACATTTGCAGTTTGAGTTGCTACCATACATGAAGCTTGTCAGGAAAAGTAATTTTGGATTAGGTTTTAAAAGTAAAGTTTGAGGTGAATGTGAAAAGAAATTTGCACTAAAGCTGCTCTGAGTTTGTTAGAGTGTTTACGTTTGTGTTAAAGCTGCTTATGAAATTAGGTTAGATTAGTCCATGAATGTGTGAATCTGTGTGACCATTCCCAAGAGGTGTGAGAATGTGAACATGATCTGCGAAGATGTATGACTTCGGGAGACCTCCTCTTCTTTTGCTTCGCCAAATCCCTCGATGACTCTAGAGGACTTCCTCTTTGTTTGTTCAGCCAAGGATCATCGTTCGCCCCAGGACATACATACTGGGTACCCACGCAAACATGCATACACGCTGCACGGCTCTGGCAAGAAAGCTATTTCGACGAGGATCACCGAGATCGGAGGAGATCGAAGTTTCCCGTGAGAGAGTTTACATAAGTCGAAGTACTTCGGAAAAACTCGAACTCGTCATCACATCCTTTCAGTTCTCATCACCTTCCACTGTTCCTCATATCACCCATGATGATCACTTCAACGTTAGATAGACGGTTTATATATATATATATATATATATATATATATATATATATATATATATATATATATATATATATATATATATATATATATATATACATATATATATATATATATATATATATATATATATATATATATATATATATATATATATGTATATATATATATATATATATATATATATATATATATATATATATATATATATATATATATATATATATATATATATATATATATATATATATATATATATATATATATATATGTATATAACGATTAACAACAGTTTTTTCTCTCTTCAGGAAAGCGTCGGGCCATCGTACCCGTACCTATGGGGTCAGCCACATCACACCTCACTACGGCAGCGCTCGCCTCAGACCCGAGTCCCGGAGCGATGTAGCGGGTGTTCGCGCTCCTGAGGCCAAGCGAATACTGAGGGTCTCGGAGCCGCAACTGCGCTATCCTGGCTACACAGGGAGGGGACATATACAGCCTGCGCTGTCGGTACCTAACTATCTACCTACGTCCTCTCTCGACCTACACCGTCGCCTTTCGATTACCTAATCATATTTCATCTTTTTTCTCGCTGCAGACTTAGAGAGTTGATGAAATGCATTCCAGGAATCGATAGTCGTGATGAAGGTTCGAAGAATCTTTAAGAGGTGCTTTCTTACTGGGGAAGAGACTTACAAGGCGTCGGAAATGTGGTGGAGAAACTTCGTTAAAACACATTGTTACGATCTATTCATTTCTAGTGATGTATTGGAAACAATTAACTCCTGAGTCCTGCTTATTCATCACTTTACTCTGTTATCAAGTGCTTTTGTTCTTGATCCATATATACTATATGAATATAAACTAGCATATATTTTGCCAGAATATATCTAAAAGTGAAACTATTCATCCATCTTTACGTTCTTCACAAAAGAACAACATCCAATAAATCAAAAACACACCAACAAATAGTTATGCCAAGAATTCGTTAAATGTCATGTTGGCAATTATGTGGATATGTAATATCGATTATCAAAGAAAAATTCGTTGTTGTTGACGTTACGATACATACTGTATTTCAGAACTGCATACATTTCATGACGATGCCGATGTTTCCATTAAATCGATAAGAATCGAGAAATGTTACTGAAAAACATTTTCAGAAAAATGCAAAGATCGATTCATGATACACGATTTCCAGCATCTGACTACAGAATGATAGAACTGGCTTTAAACATACATGTACTTATTGTTATCCTCTTTTTAGAATATCATAGTTTAAAAATATTTTTGTTGGATAAGGCTGGTTTTTGGAATATCTTGATGCTTGAAATATCTTGGTATATGGAATATCATGGTGTCTGGAATATGCTGATATTTGGAATATCTTGGTGTTTGGAATATTTTTGTGCTTGGATCATGATGTTTTATAGATAACCTCAGCAATATTTGCAATGATACATGTATATTATGACTCTCATACATTATTTTCAATCACTGATGACTGAATACCGTGTATCAAGATTAGCTGTGAATGACTGTAGTTCGTTGCCAAGGAGATGTAGTGGAGATGGAAGGGTTGTGAGCAGCCAGAACACTCCGACTTACCCCGAGAGTCAACACTGTGAGTCCGGCTCAAACTTAAGCTGGGCCGGAGGTGAGTGCCTCGTGCGCTTCAAGTCTCCTGTTTTCTTTCAAAGAAACTTCCCCCGTACGTCAAATAAAGTTCATAAGTAACTTATTAGGAATAGGGTAACTTAACCTGTTGAAAATTTATCTACACTGTAGGTGTAAAACGTGTCTAAGTTCATGACGACTGACGAGCCATGTAACACACTTTAGTGAAACCTATCTAGTCAACTCCAAGTGAACGTCATTTGTCAGCTAATGGCGTTGCGATTAAGTCGCCTTGCATGCAGGGAAAATTAAATTCCAACTCACATAATTCAGATTTGCAAAGCGATTCCGTACACGAGAGAAATAAAACTGAGCTGATCAGACACGTCCGTGTTATTATCTCTGATCCTCACAGGCACAATAGACGAGCCGGTTCTCACGATGATCGTGTATACTGCAGTCTTAACGCAGCTGCTCATTCCATCGCTCAGTCACAGTCAGGTTTAAGTGGCCAATCACAGTTAGAGACCACGACAGAGGCTTAAGACCCTAGCAAACATACATATATATATATATATATATATATATATATATATATATATATATATATATATATATATATATATATATATATATTGCTGGATCAAAAGTATGTTCCTTGCTCTTCCTCTTCATCCGGTACACAAGTACCTGAAATAGATGTTCCTCAGAACAAACAAGTCTGTGATTATGTGGACAAGGAGGCCACGACTCTCTGCTACACATATTCCTCCTCCACCAGCGTGTAGATCACTCCGCTGCCAATGTTGATGTGCCTCTAGAACGTTTCCCGAAGTCGTCACACCTTCTCCAGACGACGCTAAAGACATCGGATCATCCTTTGTCTCCCCCGTCTCTGGCCGAGGTGGAGCTGTGAGATCTTCCAGATACAACAGGAGTTTGAACACTTTTGATGCAATTGTGTTATGGACACTTCCTCCCATTGATTATCATTCGGTGGAAACATTTCATTCCTTTGATTTCACGTCATCAACTTAATATCTTTGTATTTGATCTTTTTATCTTCTTTTTTTCGTTTCACTGAAATACATTACAGAGATAATTTCTTGCAGTTAGATAGTGATGATTCCACTGGGGCTGGAGGATTTGGTTGCTAGATTTGTGGGCCCACACTTAGTCAGGAGAGAGCCTGATATATCTTTTAGCTTAAGGACTTAGACAGTAGTGACACCCTACCATTTCTAACATCATTACCCCCGTGCCTTCAATGTATCTTGCTCATGGGAGTGCATGTTAAGGCCAGAAGACAGAAGATCTGATGGTTCATGTCGTGGTGTTATACTGAAGGTCATTAATAGTATTCTAAATTCCTAAACACACAGAATCAAGATAGTGAAGAAAAAAAGCTCATGCCATCTACCTAGGTTACAAATGTAGGATTGTTTTCCTTGTAGAGAACCATACGAACCTGAGGAAATGGGTCTCTGGTATTCGTTTAATCACTTCGAACAACCGTAGATATTTCTGTCGTCATTCTTTGGAGGTAAGAGGGAATATTTCGCGTCCCACGAGTACTCTCCAGGAGAAACAGGATATACTGAATGTCTGACAAAAAATAACGGTCGGCTAACGGCCGTTTAACAAATCAACGGTCGTTTGAAAGAAGACGCTGGCTGCCTAACAAGAAGTAACGGCCGTTGGCAGAAAGTAACAGTCATTTGCCAAAAAAGTAACGGTTGGTTAACAGAGAGAAATGATCATTTGACAAGAGGTAAATGCGTTAAACAGAAAATAACGCTTCTCTACGCGAAAATAACATTCGTTTATCAGAACATAACTGTCGGTTAATGACGACCTAACTCCCAGACAAGGTGACTCAACGCCACTGCATCGTACGAGCGACCACCACACATGAAGAACTCCAGAGTTAATAAACTTTTCAAACTAGGAAGTTGGCAGAAAACGGACAGTTCTCTGAGAGCCATGGCCAGCACAGGAAACCTCATCCTTGACACCAAAGGTGGAACTGTTGCCGCACGCACAACACCTAGTGATCAACCTGTGTTGTTTAAGAACCTTTGATGATTTTATGTTTGCCTGACTTGTACTTTTGAGGTTCAATGAGAGTTTGCTGCTTCTTTTTTCAATATACATTGTAAGGCATGTCTCTTTCTTGCACCCACATACCTCAAATGGCATTTGAAGGTTAGTCAGTCATAGCTGCATTAATTTTTCTTTAATCCTACGTCTCAAAATCCTCATGGATGAATATCTTAGGCTACACACTCTTTGTCTTCATGATTCCTCTCCTTATATCTCTTTTCATCTCTCTCATCAGCTTCAGTAGTAGTCTGCTACATTCTTCCATATAAGATTCTCTGGTTCTTGTGATTCAACAGTTCATAATGGTATTCCTCACATTCTCTTTTCACCCGGCTGTTGTTGTCGTAGGGAGTGGATGACAGGGAGAGAACTTACTCACTAATGCATCCTAATCTCATCTACCCAAAGTAGAAAATCAGTTAGTTTTGGAATACATTAGGCAGAAGCTCTCATCACAGGCCGGTAGATCTTCTGTTCTCTGCTCTTCCTACCTACTCCTATAATGTAATCCTATATACTCCTCCTCCTTCTCCTTTGTTTCTCATCTCCTCCGCTTCATCCAGCCTCCTGTCCCTCCTAACGCGTCCTACAGAGGCGGTATAATTCAATCATAGTAATCCCTATGGTTTCTCAGAGTTCATCAAACGCGACGGGCCTCTAGCGACGCTGCAGGGCTGGCAGGGAACACCTCTTTCCCTCGCTAACCCTACATTTACATATGAATAAGACGACGACGGTATTCGGGAATTATTGAATTAGGGAACAAATTCGAAACCAGTACTTTAAGCCGAATTAGGTTAATATTCTCTTCCGAAATAGATATTGCCTTCTCGAGTCCGGCTTCATAATGGGTATTGGATATTGCTTGAGTTTGGGCAAAGTTACTGATTGGTCGAAAGTGTTGTGTGACATAAAGGTCTACATGCCTTACTGAGTTCATACTTACAACTGGAGAAAGACAGTGCCAACTATCATTAGACATGGATTTATTTAAGTTTCGTATACAAGTATCTGCGCTCTCTATGGAGTCCATCTCGTAGATTTTGTCTTCAGTCACATATCTTTTTAAAATTTCTATATTCTGTGTGTGTGTGTGTGTGTGTGTGTGTGTGTGTGTGTGTGTGTGTGTGTGTGTGTGTGTGTGTGTGTGTGTGTGTGTGTGTGTGTGTGTACCCTAGCGAATTAATAAAACTCACGTTATGGGAGCTGCCAACTTGGTATATTACCTATAAGGCAATCCAGCCACAGAAAAACAATTAGAAGTTGCATATACATCAATATTTCAAGTGTGTTGATATTTCTTGTGTTGTTATGAGTTACTTAAATGACTTTGGACGGTCCAAGTATCTGAGCTCTGAAATGCTATCTCTTTTGCTGACTCTACCCGACCAGTAGACAACAGACCAAGTTCTACTATGATAATAGAACTCTACACGACCATAGAGATAAAAACAGGAGCACCTAACATCAGAGCTTTGTAACTGACTTAAAAACGAAAAGTTTGACAGTGGTGGAAAGGCTAACTTTTGTACTTTACCCCGGGAAAGTTTTGCAGCTTCTCATATTTCAAACTGCAAAAGTATTAAAAGTATTTAGTGAATACGGTTATATAGCCCTTGCCGCCTAGAGGTACGTTTTTTATTAGATATGAAACTTTAATTTAGAACTCAAACAGTTTTTATCAAACTCTTGAAAAAAAATGAATTTTAGGACGGTTGAGTCAGAATAGTTTTACGCTGTAAATGTTCAGTAAGATGAATAACTGGTAAGATAAATGGATAAAAGATTAATATACAAACGTTGAAAGAGATGAAACACGAAAGTAGCTACAATCAATAAAGGTAGCTACTGACGCAGTCAGTAACGAGAACAGCTACTGGTATGGTCGACAAAGTTAATAACTGTTAGTAGAGTCAGTAAAGATACTATTTGCTGTTACGATAAAAAGGTAATAACTATCGGCACAGTCAGTAAAGAGAGTAGGTCCTGGTACAGTCATTAGATATAATTGTCAATAAAGGTATTAGCTACTGGGTCTGTCAGTATCAATATTCTCCATGCATACCAACCGGACGTGTTCCTTGGGCTGGTAATGTAATATAACTAATTTTGATTATTACTTGTGTGTTACGGGGAGAGAGTTTTACACTCGTGTTGCCCCGTCCCTTTAACTCGTATGTATTGTACCATGTTTGTATTTCCATGTATGTATACACACTCACATACATACACACTAGCCAATAGAATTTATCATGAATAAAGGATCAGATAAAGATAAGAAAGTGAGAAGTAACACTGCGTTAAGATAACTATTTTTTTTTTTTCATTAGAATGTCTATATCCTTCGAACAGTGAGCATAGATATATTTTAAGTTTTCTAAGCCATAACTTACCACTTTAAGCTTCACAATAAAGGGGAGAAGTCAACTTTCAAAACTTTTCATTTTCGAAGCGACGCAAACATGAATGCTTTCAGAGGACGAGCCAGTCAAAGGTAAAGTTGAGGATATTGATTTAAGATCAAAGTGCAGTACACTACCTTGTGAGATCAAAAAACCCAGACTTGAATGATACCGACATTTATGCTCATGGATAGAAAGCAAGACTTCTTGCCCTGGTCAACATCAGAAATTAAATACCTTTGGAAAATTTTATGGTTCTCTTTTACCTATAAAAAACCTTATGTATCCCTTAGCTTATGCGTTCTGTATCGCTGCAAATTACCTCTGAGCACAGGGGAAAAAGATACTACCTTCATATCTCCGTGTTGCAGACGGCGACTAAGACGGGTTGGAAATCCCACATCCCTCCTGTATCACCACTTTCTAAAATTAGGAAGATAATACATAGCCAAACGAGCATCTCTCTCTCTCTCTCTCTCTCTCTCTCTCTCTCTCTCTCTCTCTCTCTCTCTCTCTCTCTCTCTCTCTCTCTCTCTCTCTCTCTCTCTCTCTCTCTCTCTCTGGTCCAGTCACCTTTTCCCTGAACAGGGAGGGGTCAGCAGGAATAAAAAGAAATATCATATATAATACAGACCTGTTATTCATTACCTTGTCTGTCATATGTTGGACGTCCTTTTGCTAAGTTTGGTAAAATCTTTGGCACATAAACTGCTGAATTTTCTCTGCTTGAGGAATTGGATATGAGAGATGTGATTGATGTATATTTTTATTCCTTCATTGCTTATCAGATGGGTGCACTTTGATTGGCTTCTCTTCAACTGCATCACCAATCATATTTTCTTTGGAAAATTACACAATAGTCAATTTCCACTTGTGAATAAATTCTATGAGCTTGTTTACATGCAAATATGACGATTAAAGTTTATATTTCTTCAATAAATTGTTTGTCAAAGACCAGTGATTCAAAGTTTCATTTCATATTTATGTTATCATACATGGGATTATGGTCATATTTCTTACACAGTGACAGTCCTAATTAATTGTGTATTTCTATTAGTGTACGTAATATGACCTAACATTTCAAACGAGGAAGCTTCAGTAATAACTGTCGACTTTTCTTTGATCCTCTTTTGCTGTCAAAGAAGTTTGCTATAAAAAATCTTTACCCGAAATTTCATTATCCATATTTTTGTAGTATAACCTGTATGGAAATTCATGGTGCTTCGTGTATTAAAGTCATTAAAATGAAGAGGTAATACGTGTTGAAGAAAAAGTTAAGCAAAAATTATAGTTAAACTCAAGCATAGTCTAAAGAAAAACATCTTTGTTTACCTCAGACAGTGATAATGAAAAGAAAATGCGCTTAATGCAAAATCAAACTCATCATTTGTGTCAATATTTCTTTATGGTGGTGATTTCAGCTCAAAGTTTTCAGAATATATAACATTATCACCCTTATATTACACTCGTGGCGCGATTAGTCAAAAGAAAATGATCCTCAGACAATTTCTGTTTTCTATGATCCCATAGGCTACCAATTTTTGGGGTAACTAAAGGAAACAGATTTCACCATAGTAATTGTCGCAGACCTGAGATTTAGTATGTGTAATCAAGGATCACATATGGGTACCCCGATTTCAATTATCATCATATAGTGATAATGATAAATAAAATTCTTCTGAACTTTTTACATCAATATGAGTCTTAGAATTACTTAGAAAATAAAGAAAGATATAAGTAAGATGCATTTCTGTGATGCTGTTTCAGGTTGGTCCATTGTGAAGTTACTTTAGGTGGCAAGATGTACTTTTATTCCTTTCTATTATTTTGTATAAAGATTTTTAGCCCATTTAATGAAGTGTGTTCTCTCCGTCTCTTTCATAGCTTCAATAGACTACTTCCCAGCCCCTCTTGCAGACCTGAATAGACTAAAGCTCTTTTTTCGGGAGAATGAAGCATCTCATATTTAATCTAAGAGTCCTCGGCGACACCACAACAACATGCCTTTCACTTCAAAGATTCTGAGGAATATTCGTCATCTTCACAGTCTCACCTATATCCTTCTGTTTGTTATTGTATGTTTTTCTGTCACTTCAGGAGACAGGAAATATCAGTCTGTTCATCCTATGCATCCAAGTAATATCTAAATATTCTATCATGTTGTTTGCTAGCGTGAAGAAATATTACAACTTTATAAAGCAAATACCCGTCTAAAATATTGCACACCAGTAGCAGGGTTAGGTAGGTTATGGTAGAATCTCTCTCTCTCTCTCTCTCTCTCTCTCTCTCTCTCTCTCTCTCTCTCTCTCTCTCTCTCTCTCTCTCTCTCTCTCTCTCTCTCTCTCTCTCTCTCTCTCTCTCTCTCTCTCTCTCTCTCTCTCTCTCTCTCTCTCTCTCTCTCTTACATATATTGAGATACCTTGCAACAAGCCGTTGCTAAATTTCTTATTTATCAAAACCCTTCCCTCAAGTCAACATTTACAAGAACCGTCCAACAAACCCTTTCTCAAGCCTTCAACTCTTACACCCTCTTTCTCCTTATAGTTCTCCCACGAACCCTCCAACAAACTCTCCTAAAGTCTTCAACTTGCAGATTCTGTCCCTTCAGTCAACACACTCAAGAGCCCTTCAACAAACCTCTGTTAAACACTTCACCTCTCAAAACCCATCTCTTCAGCCAGCATTCCCAAGAACCGTCCAACAAACTCCTCCCAAACCTTCAACTCCTAAACCCTGTCCCTCAAGTCAACAACCAAGTAAGATATTCATAACTGTATCTCCAGTTCCCTGAACCACGATCCTTCTCTCTACTCTTTTTATCTTTATATTCTTTACCTTTGTCCCGCCTCTTTCCCATGATATACTCAGAGCTACAAAGCCTCCTGTCTCTAGTTCGTTTAAGGATTGCCTGTGGATTAACCCTGGCTTCCTCGATGCCCTTTGTAGGTTTTAAAGAACGGCTTTCTTCATCCTTCCTTCCTCAGGAGTTAGCATTAAGCTCTTTATGCATGGAACTTTACGAGATTAAAGGCTTTACAGAACTTCTACTGAAAATAACATTTCGGAGTTATTTGAAACAAGTGTTTTTGTAGTTCCTGTGTTTCTGATGTTTGTGCTGCTTAACGTGTATCTTGTTGACACTCGTGCTGCGTACCGTCTGCCTATGTGGCATTTGCGCTACATAGCGTTTGTCTCTCTGACATTACTGCTACATAGGGTTTTGATCCTGTGAGTCAGTAGTTTCGTAAAGCAAGTAAGTTCATAAGGAAAGCAACAACACGACGTGTTTCATGATTACTGTGGAGAAATTCAGTTATGCGTCATTTTCTCACGGCCCTCTATGCAACGCAAAGTAAAGGAGCCTTCCTTATACCGCTATCTGCTTCCTAGAACACTTGTGAATGAACTACGTTGTCTTCACAAGTCTCTGAAACAGAAGACTGTTAGCCACATCCACACAGATCTACTCTCTCTCAGAGAAGCCAAGAGAGTGGAAATAGCTGTTTTCATACGTACTCTTTCATCGTCTTGAACAGCATTATAAAACGAAGTGAAAGAGGTTTCCCCACAATACAGTTTATAAAAATACTAAGCGACCAGTAGCAAGGGAATTATATATTATGCAAGACTTTTTCCCACCACGGTATGTACGAACCAAATATATGAGAATATATAAAGGAACTATCTTTCAATGCTTCTTTAAAAAAGTGATTATTGCGTAATGCATTTATATTTCATGCGCTATATGATAAAGGTAATTCATACCACAACTGCCGCTCCCCTTACATGAATTTGCTGATCATAAATTTGTTCATCAATAACAGAGTATCAAGCACGGAGTATTTTCATGACAAATCTCTCCCTTCATAAAGAGCATAACTTATTTTCTCTCGGGACAATAACAAAATTACGTCCGAAGATTTTTTTTAAAAAAATTGTCTCTCGTTTCATTGTTCATGTTTTGACAGCTAGTTATAAATACATACAAGTTTGCAGGTTTTCTTTCCCTTCGTCTGAGATAAGACAATACGGTACACTTTCCATATTTTGGTTCTCTTGTCGCTCGTCCATCACTGCTGCCACACTTGCCCTAGCAAAAGCCGAAGTTTTCTCTCGGGAAATATATTTTTCTGGCATGTTTGCCTGAAAAACCTTACGTTGCCCATTTACGTAAATCACCTGATCCATTTGACTTTTCCTCGCCAGCACCGAATAGGATTCTTTTCACTAGAATAACTGTTTCTTATGACTGTCGGCAGCAACAATAAAACTTTATCACCTGTGGTGAATCTGCTATCAGTAGTTTGCTTATCATGATGAAACTCAAACTTAGTTTGGACTTCGCTTCAGCCCTCCTGAGGTAGTTTCCATAACTTCTTCAGTATTTCCTGGAGTTTAGACACATACTGGCAGGTAGTCACGACGTCTCCTTATCCAATAGCTCTCACAGTATTCGCAAGGGACCACTAACGGCGCGCCCTATACAGTAACTCAAAGAGAGAAAACCTTCAAGATAGGCAAGGAAAACTATAGGCAGATACCCATCCCAGACATTGGGTTGTTCCACACACGTCTTCGTAAGCATCGACTTTAAGCTGTTATTGTTCCTTTCCACCAGAACATTTCCCACAGCATAGCAGGGCGTCCTTGGCAGGTGTTTTACTGCGAAAACACCTATCTAACTACCTCCATTATCGTGGACTTGAATTAGGATCCCTTATCTGTAACAATCTTCTCGGGTACTTCAACTTTTAGAACAACTCCAACAGAGCTTCTGCTTCAGTAACGGGTAATGGTATGGCTTCCGGGTAATGAGTACCATAATCAACCAGTGTGAATATATACCTAAACTTCCTTTATATCTACCGCAGCCCTCTTGAAGTGTGTGTCCCTTTAGGCGTGGTCTTCTGACATGTGTCACATGACTGGCAGTGTTTCAGCACTACACATACCATCCCTAGCCTTGTGAAGTGCTGTTACATCTTAAGTAAGGTCTTTCCTACATTCAATTGTCCACTAAAATTATTTTCGTGGACTATCCTCATTACGACGTTCCTGGGATGCTGGGTAATGACAACTGTTTGTTCTCACGAATTTTGTCACCAGTATCTCGGTCGGATAGTTCTTGCCCAAGAATCATCTTTAACTTTTTGGGAGACTAATTCACCATTAAGCGCTCAAAGCTTTCGCCGTGGATTCCATATTAGCACATAATCTACGACAATGTGGGAGGTTAATAGAAATAATGTTAAAGTACTCGTCCCAAGTAGGTTAGGTTAGGCCTGTCAGTAGGGGCCATATAACCCATCATGAACACCCCGGATAGGCTCGTTAGGACTGCTCGTGATGGCCATGTCCCTTGAAATGGACGCCCATGGGGACTCTGGGCTGAGTTACAAACTGTCGGCTTTTTAGTCCTGTCACAGCTGTGGAATTTTGCACCTTCCGAAGTTGGGGCCAATTTGTCTACCAGACAAAGAAAGGATAAACAGCTGCTTGGGCCGAGCCCAGCTTCCTGCTGAGGGCAGCGGGCCTGGGCCAGTGATTTAAAAGTCAGCAACGCTGACCACTACACCACTGAAGCGTTCATCTGAAAGAAAAGGAACATATTCGCTTGTCAAAAGATATGGTAAAAGCTGCCATTAGTATTGAGCGACGCGCTGAGCCATGCAGATACATATCAGAAATTCAGATGGGAGGAATAAAGAACACGAGATCTGAGGTGTGCCCCAGCAGATCACCTAAACTCCCTCGGACCAAAAAGCTGGACTAGCGAGGGCGTTATGGTGAGAGAGGAAGAGGGTTCTCTCTGATCCTGCTGCTTGATATCAGCTGCCTAGAACTGTGTGTATTTCTATTAATGTTTACATGAATGTGTGTGTGTGTGTGTGTGTGTGTGTGTGTGTGTGTGTGTGTGTGTGTGTGTGTGTGTGTGTGTGTGTGTGTGTGTGTGTGTGTGTGTGTGTGTCTGTGTCTGTGTCTCTGTGTGTGTCTGTGTCTGTGTGTGTCTGTGTGTGTGCATGTGTAGGTGTGTAGGAAGATTACGTGTGGGAAGGGACTATGTGTGGGTGCGTGTTTGCACCTGCGCATGGCTTGTCTGTCTCTTTATGTGAGTGTGCGTGGGTTTGTGTGATCGTAACTGTGTGTATGTATGTCTTTGTATTCACGCTTGTAATTGCTCATTACTGATCAACTATCTATACTGTACAGGGATGAACTTTCATACCAGTAGGGCCACCTCTACTGTCATACAGCTTCTTGAATATCTTTATGCTGTCAGCATTCACAATTTCTTCTCATAGTTTAATTCAATCGTCTACTCTTTGCATCTATCGAAGAACTGTTCACTGTTGACTTCATCAAACTGATATAGAATCTTAAAGGTTGGGATCAAGTCTCTTTCCTACTCTATTCTCTTCCATAATGGACAAATCAATGGCCTGTAACTTCTAGCTGTACACACTCTTAACTACATCACCTTCAGTGTTCTGTATCGTATGATGATCTACTTAATTAACCCCCAGGTTGTGAGATAACATTAAGGTAGTCATTGGGCCAGAACAATCTCGTATGTGTGTGTTGCCTGAGCAACCCTTCCGTCGTTGCTTGATAATGCTACGCAAGTCTTCAAAGCGCCCACAGGTTTCTCATTTACAGGAGGAAGGGCCTGGCAAAGTTGGGGGTTGGCGATAACCCCTCTCATGATGGTTCAACAGGAGGAGGTAGTTGTAGCTGGCGCAGCTAAAACGATAGAAGCAATAGCAGTGAAAGCTATGGTAGCAGGAGAGATAGGATCAGCAGTTCTGGTAGAATAGAAATTGTAAATTAAGAAGCTAAGTTATGGATAGAAAATGATAGTCGTAACAGTGCCAGTAATGAACAGTCATGGTAACGAGAGAGAATGAGAGAGAGAGAGAATGAGAGAGAGGGGGGGGTGGCAGTATCTATGTCAACAAGTACTAACATCATTTGCAAATGAGCTGAATCTAGGAAAGGAAACAGACGAAGTAGCAGATCATAGCAATAGTAACGGATCTCTCAGCTCCCTCTGGCAACAGTAAAGTGAGAGGCGGGGGCAAGGGCAACAGAAAAAAGCAACAAAGCAACAGACAGACTAGCAGTCTCGGGCAAAAACAAAAAAATATATGCAGCACTTTACGACCAAGACAACAGAAACAGAAGCACTCTAAATGCAAGTAAAATAAACATGATGAAGACGTTAGAAAAAAATATCCAAAAGTTTGTCCAAAGTTACGAAATGTTTATACAATTAGCAAAAGAGTACCAGAAGTTACAGGAAGTTACGTGGAGGTAGCAAGAGACGTACAGGAAATACCAGCGGAAAAAAGAAGCAGCAGCTTCAAAGCAACAACAGCAACAGGAAGAGCAAAAGCAGTAGCAGCAGTAACGGCAACAGCAGCAGCAGCAGCAGTAACAGCAGCAGCAGCAGTAGCAGCAGCAGCAACAGCAGTATTGACTGTTGCACCGACAACATTAACGACAAGCACTACTGGCATCTGGAGCGTCAGTAGCGGCAAGAAGGTCTCTTCCTTTCATGTCGATGTGAAATATTCATTAGCGCTTGCCATTATCCCACCTGCACGGCTTCACCTTCAATGGTTGAGGCACAGAGAGCGAGTGGAGAGAGTGAGGCCAAGGGACAGGTGAGAATCAGGGAGGCAAAGAGAGAGGAAGAATGTAGGACATGGGGTCGAGGAAGAGGAGAGAGAAACGGAGAAGTTGGAGTGAGACAGAGAAGCGAGGGAAGTGGAGGAAGGAGAGAATTAGAGTGGTGTAAATGGAGAGGGAGAGAAGCCAAGAGAACTGAAGAAAAAGCAGTGGTTCTCATCTGTCTCCTATCTTCTTTTTTTTCAAATAATGATCTACTTTTAATGACTGACACAAGAGCAGAGCGGCGTTCCCTAAGGCTCACTCTGTCTCCCTTCCTTTGACTTCTAATTCTAAGACTTGTTTTCGATCCTTAAAGAATGAGACAACAGTAAATGATGTACTCTAAACCGAATATTTCATACAAAAGCATATGAATATCGGTTCAAGGTCCCATCTCAGTCATTCGTCAAGTATATCTACTTCACGACATAATGCCCCCTTGTAGTTCTCTCCTGGCTCTATTCCAAACCTGTTACTATTAGAATCTGTTGGTTGGAATCCTATTTTCCATAAACCAATATTCCTGTCAATATCTGTCAATCGTCCCTCTTGTCCTGTTACCTCATGTCTCGATCTCTCTAGGTTAGAACTATTCTAGAATCAACATGAACGTCGAGCTGAGTTATCTTCACAGTCTGCATTAAACTGATAGTTATTTTTCCAAGCAGTCATCAGTCCCATCAATCTCCGGTGGATCACCGCTGACGGGGAGATTGATGCAATATTCGATTCTGTTGTCGTGGATGGCAGTCTGATGGAATTTCTACTGGAAATCTGAATGACTAAAGGATTCTGGAAGGGTATTTCCGATCGGTATCCCGTGACCTGTGTGTGTGTGTGTGTGTGTGTGTGTGTGTGTGTGTGTGTGTGTGTGTGTGTTAATGGACACCTCCTGCAAGTGCTAACACACAGAGAATAATTCACTTTCGCCAAGGCTGCATTATAGTTATTGGCCGGAAATAAGTAGAGCATCGTATAAAACCTTCAAGCCAAACAAACAAACATTCTCTATCCATAATATTTACCACAATATCTGAGTCAGGTAATCAGTGATTGTTCACTTGATGCTGCCGTCACTCTTGGAAGAAGAAATAAAAACAAAATAAAAACATCTTTACTTGAAGCCACTCTGGTAACTCCACGAAAACATACTGAAGAAGGCAAGAGCAACGCACCGTTATGTAATCACTAGCTACATAACAGTCCTGCCTGAGTCGAAGATGCAGAAGTTTTGTCTCCCATGAAGGTAAGGAGTAGCAAAAACCACCCACTCTCCTTTTACAATGATGCCCCAATGAGGCCTTCTCTTTGAGACGAGCTTCCTCCAGGCGAAACCAAACCCTCCACAGAGAAATGCCTGGAGATACGACCCTTTTAGAAGAATTACTACGATTCCCAGATGTCGCTGTTGCCTCACTTAGTTGGCAAAAGCTCCAAGTCATATGTTAGTGGGATCACGGACCACAAATGGGAGTTAATGTGAAAGAAAGATGCATATAAGGTACTTGGTTTTGATATAGATATTCTTCTTAGCGACGTTGGTGTTTAGTTTTGTGTGTAATCTAGTTACATGAAGGTCCACGATGATATTAAGCGATGGAAGGATGACATTACATGTAGCTATGATGGTCTGGCCTTTAACGTGACTACCTTTGACTTTTCCTTCAGGGTCAGGTCAAAGTCCAGGTCATCGAACCTAAGCGCCTTGCTTCAGCTCTGATTCTTTCCTAAACTTGTACAATTTTGTTTCATAACGCTGATCAGGCGAGAGGAAAATTGTTTAAACGTTAAACGAGGTAATGGGAAACACATCAACTTGAGCAAATAGCTTTTCTTAATTACATTTTATCCTGTTTATTGCCACAAATTTGTTATAATTTTGAAAAATAAAGTAATACTAATAACATACATTGTTTCCGGGAAAAAAAATAGCTTTTCTATAATCATGAATAAGAAATTTCTAGACTCTAGATCTGCTTTATATATAAAGCCTAAATTTATGTCTCATTTATATCATTCCCACGAAAAGCCTTCAACGTGCAGTGGTAAGGGATGCTGGCTATTACTCAAGCAGGTCCTTGTTCGACTCTTGAACTGGGCAGAAGGTGCATATATATGTATATATAGATATATATATATATATATATATATATATATATATATATATATATATATATATATATATATATATATATATATATATATATATATATATATATAGATAGATAGATAGATAGATAGATAGAGAGATGGACAGATAGATAGATAGATAGATAGGTGCATAGATAGATAGCAGAAGTAATGGAAGAATTGTTCTAATACACATAACATGATGAAAACTATCATGAACAACACGCAGCACATGCTACCAGTGAGCCGGTAGCCCCTGAAATGTCGTTCAGGCGTTCCTGCGATTGCTTGTGAGACAAGGAAAGGAAAAAGTTACCCTTTCCAATCAAATGCACTTCGATACGTAATTGAGTTTCCTGATTTTGTCTCGCTCCTCCAGACCTTCCAGGATTAAGCTGGGAGACGAGAGAACTATAACTATACACTTGGTAAACAACTCAGTTTTACTCCTATACGCTCTGTATATTATTCACTTACATTCCTGTGCATTCTGCAATTTACTCAACTTTATTGCAGAATTATCTGTGTATAAATCGACTCTTTTCTCACACTGCTCCATTACAAGGATATGATAATTTAGTAGGGGAGGATTTCCATCCCCAGTTCCATCCTCTGTGTCACCTTTTACAGCACATCGGAGGTATGTGGGTAGCATTATTTCTCTCCCATTAGTATATATATATGCAAGAACCAAGAGAAATAACTTATTCTGTCACTAAATTCAATTTCCTTTTGGAACATCACTTGAATCTGACCGTATGCTCAAGTGTTGACCCCTGATCCTTCGCTCACCTTTGATCCCTGATCCTACTTTCGTAGCGTCACTGATTTATTTCTTCCTTTGCTGAGCAACTCTTGCGATCACTTCCCGGGGAAAGAAAACAATCTCTGGTTCCCAACAAATGCACTTCCGTAGGTAATTGAGTTTGTGAACTATTGGATTCCTCTCTCTCTCTCTCTCTCTCTCTCTCTCTCTCTCTCTCTCTCTCTCTCTCTCTCTCTCTCTCTCTCTCTCTCTCTCTCTCTCTCTCTCTCTCTCTGGAGCGGTTTCAGGTTGAATCTAATTACTTAAAGGTGTCCTTTGACCATCTCATATTAATGGAAAGGTATTATACCCGGTATTGAAAAAATCATACATGAATAAAATCCTGAAGGAAAGTAGATATGAAAATTAATTCCATAGATATCATATGTCTAAGAAATATTGCCCGTTGTTCTCATAAAAGAAAACGTGGGTGGAGTTCAAGGATTTACTTCCCTCCTACCATTCTATTCGTAAATCCACTCTCCAAAACCCTCCAAGAAACCCCTGCAAGGCAGCCCTGTCGTAGTACCACCTCTCTACATTCCACACTCGAGCTTCTGCCTCTCCAGCCAGAGCTACGCCAACTGATCCAAAATACGGGCACTAGTAAACCTATTCGTCAGTCTCAATGTCCGGCCTCCTGTGTTCAGATCCAGTGGCAGCAATCCAGTGGGAGAGGCAATGGCAAACCTCGTCAATAGAGGAGCTTACTCATCATGGCTCTGGATTTCCCCACCTTCATCAGACCAAATTTAGCCACGGCGCCAGATACGGTTCTCAGTGACACAGCATCAGCCATAGTCCTCAGCCATGACAAAGCTCAGTGCAATTTACAGATGGTATAAGGTCCATTACCCACAAGTGACCATTTACTAATCACTTAAACAATCTAAACAAAGCCAATACTTCTGTCTACAGAACCCTAAACCCAATGACAACCAGATAAACTAGACTGGCTTCATGAGCGAAATAAAGAAGGCCATAGCCTAAAAAAAAAAGATCAAGGCAGACTCGCTAATGGAAATTGATAATGACCACAGACTTGGGATCTAGATGAACAAAGTGGAAGAGAAAAGTATATAAAAAGATGCAGCATAGATGCAATTACGAAGGTCTGTACGTAGAAGACTACCAAGGCATAAAAATCATAGTCAAACCACAGACGCTGCCAACCCTTTTACAACAGACTTCTTCACCTAGCAAATCTCTTCGGATGGACTCCGGATTACAGGCTTTACTAAGAGCACTACGAGAGGATTTAAAATCCGCGATGAGAGAGTAAGGACACACTAGCATGTGGGGGGAGGGGTGCTGGTGCTCGAAACAGTTAGCTTTGAGATTCAGATCCTCTTCAGAGTTAACTAGATGGGTTCTGACCTTCTACAGATGGCAAATTTCATAACGTTTTCTCATTCACCTGTGAAATACACAAACATATTGACGGAACAGCATTGAGATCACCCCCTGAGCCGATCTTTGGAAATGGTTTTCTGTGCTTTCATAAGGTAAATTGGCTTAACAACTGGCAATAGAACTGGAGACTATCAATTCATTAACGATATATTCCTAATCTCAAAGTCTCTCGCCCAAGATCCTTCGTTTTTAGATTATCTGAAGTTTAAACAGTTAGGTATAAAATTCACAGATAATGTTGACGTTTAAGGTTCTACCAGATTTAGGCAACAGTAAGGCTACTGGATAATTTCGTTTGAAAGGTCATTGTATAGGAAGCCTATGCTTGCCGTATTATGCAAAAAGTTCACCCCATTCAAAAGAAATAACGCCCAAACACAAGAACGTTAAACCAAATTTCAGCAAACAAAGAGAGAGGCACTGAAGTACTGCAAACTGGTAAAGGAAATGTGCAAGGAAATGAAAAAAATATTGCGACGACAAGACATAGAATGGAAAGTAAAAAGAAAGAAAAAACTGACTCATGGAATGAATGACAGGCATGCGTTCTAAACCTGGAAAAAAAGCTACATTGTGACTCCAAGAAAAAAGCTGCTACACTGTTGCACGGGGGAAAAACTACTTCGTAACCCTGAAAAGGCTACTTTGTGACCCAGAGAAAAAACGTTTATCAGTAGGATCTGTCAAGAGAAATACCAAATATAAAAAACAAATACCCAGTGATATACCAGATAGAAAAATATGGGCACCAATTAAAAAATACCCAATAGGGAATTCAATATTTCTCCCGGCAGTGAATACACAAAGGATATTTCATTTTAGGATATTTTACGCTCAACATAAAAGACGTCAAGAACTGGCAGCCTTGAACCAACGTACCGTGAACAATGGAATGTTTCGTACCATCATATCATAAACAATGGTGGGTTTGGACCTTTTGTTCCATGAACAATGGATGACTTCGTACCATTATCCCATGAACATTGGAAGATTTTGTCCTATTGTGTCATGAATAACATAGGGATTCGCCCCACTATACCATGAACAACAGAGAGTATTGACCCTTCGTACCATGAACAACGGGAAGTTTTGATTACCGCAACTTCCTACCTTCCTCATCTCGGAAGCTATAAGATACAGAATATAGCAATAACGTACTGGGTATGAAGGTGAGAGTAGAAATCTTGTGATAGATAACGCAAGGAAAATGCTGGAGGGGAGTTGAAAATTGAAGAAGGTAGTTGGGAAATTGATACGAATTGACTTGGTTTGTGGCTGCAGGTTGAGAATCAGGTTTATTCTATTAGATTCCCAGCAACCTTGGCCAGGGGGAAGTGGGCAAATAAGAAGTAACACACGGGAATGAAGGAAATAAAAGTGTAAGTGGGAGTGGAGGAGAAAAGACGAACTGAAAGTGAGGCAGAAAGAGACTGAACAATGACAGGAAGAGAAAATTATTTGAATGCAAAGAACTGAGAAGCCAGGAAAAGTGAAAGAAGAGAGACAGAAGAGAAATTTTGCAGTGAAAATAACTTATATGTAGACACAGGTGAAAACCTCATGCTCATAAAACCACCAGTGGCTCACGGATCCTATAACATCCTCAGTGTTCATAACAGCATGTAAAGCTCACAGTGTTTTCATCACTAGAGGCTCACGGAATGCTTGAAGTTAAGTAGCTTGAACAATGCCATTCTGGATCCAAGCAGTGCTCATAACACCACATGTGGCTTAAAGATATCTAACAAATGCATGAGTGGCTCACTGTTTTATGAGCTCAAATGAGGATTAGTACGCTATCTATTGTTGAGGAGTGGTTCAAACTCGTCTCAGACTAGAAGCTGAGGAGTTTGAAGCTCTCTCAGGCTATGGTGAGAAGTTTGAAATCGTCTCAGGTCAGGAAGTGTGGAGTCCAAACTGGTATGAAAACAATTGTGAGGAAGAACTTGACCCCGCCTCAGACTAGTGAGGAGTCCGGACCCGTTTCACGAGTGGAGTTGAAAAGAATTTCGAACTCGTCGCAATGACTGGCTCTGTGTGGTGAGAGCAAGTACAACTCTTGCAACTCTCAATGGAAACCTAACGACAATCATCTGACGAGTTGGTCTCAAGAATGGCAAGGGCCTGCAGGCAAGAGGCTCTGACGTGTCTGGGACGTTGTAATCAGGAACTCTGTACCTGAGGAGGGAGGAAATCAGTTTTGGGTCCGTGTGGAAGCAGTCGCTGTGGCTCCGGAACCAACGTGTCTTGGGAGGGGAGGAATTTGTGCTCAGCAAGATGTAATATGGGCTTTAAGGTAATCATCATGAGTAGATATCTTTACATTATTTCTTATCAGTAAATATTTTACACTATATATATATATATATATATATATATATATATATATATATATATATATATATATATATATATATATATATATATATATATATATATATATATATATATATATATATATATATATATATATATATATATATATATATATATATATATATATATATATATATATATATATATATATATATATATATATATATATGTATATATGAATTCCTGTGTGTTGATCTCGTCCTTGTGAAAGATCTTTGGGAATTGCGGAGTCTTTCCCTTAACCCTTCTAGATGTCAGATCATAGCCTCCACCCCAGATATTGCTGACAGCTTATCTGCAATATTGCCTGGAGCTTCAGCAATCAGAAGACGGTATTCTGTTCAGTATGGCCTTGAGATTCAGGAGTATTGATGTTATTTCAGATAAAATGTTGAAAGACCTGGAATCCAGAATCAGCACCATGCACAACTACAGTTCTCCTCTCCTCTTCGTTAAGTGTTTAAGTTCACCAAGATCAACCAACCCACTCGGGGCCATGCCATCTTTCAGCACAGACTTAGGGAATATGGCAAAACATCGATGTCTACATGAACAAATATGGTGAATCTATACTTACATGACTCCAAGTCGAAACAAGCAACCTCTCCTGTTACGCTGGGTAGTACTGGAATCCACGCTGCCTCCTAAATCCCCATTCCAGGTCTTGTCTTCTATCTGAGCCTCTTGCAAACTGGAGTCTGAAATGCTGCAAGCAGCCCTGCGGAGCTGTACTTGTGTAAATGATTTCGATTTCCGCTCCGCGGCAAGAGCTGAGGATGACTGGCAGGAATCGTGGACTCAACCATGGTGGACCAGGCCGGACCACACATCATCCACTCAAGGTCACATTAAGACCCACACACAGAAGGACCATCTATAAGCTGTAGTCTCCCCTTGCTAGACTACTTGTTTGCCGTCCTAGTCTCGTTCCTGGACACTCGTCTGACCCACGTGACCTGGGCAGTGGTGTAGCCGTACGCCTTGCCACTCCAGTCTACTCTGCAAACCCGTGTATCTGCGGCAGAAAAGTGCCTGACCAGTATGGCCGACGTGCTTCAAGCATTAAGAGCTCTGCTGGGTGGTACGCCAGGAACATTGAGATTAACGATATTTCAAGAAGTCTTTCCTCTGCCAGTTGTCCACAAGAAAGAGAACTTCAGCTCCCAGACTCCCTAGTGATGTAGACTTCAGAAAAGAGCAAAACACTGAAAAATATGAGACCCTAGAACCACCACAACACCTTTTGTGTTTCCTTTCGACTTGGGATTGCCAGGACTCTGGGGGGGTGAAGGAGCCTTAGTTACTGGCTGATCAGATAAAGTGAGAATGGGAGAGCCGCCAGCTTTCTTCATCAGCATAGTGTTCAACGGAGGCAATGTGAGTTGCATTACTGGTTTACTTTCCGTACTCGAGAAACCAAAGTACTTAACAGGTAATTAAGATCGTTTGATTTCAAAGGTTTCTCATTGATTAACAAACGACAGGTATCGTAGCCAGTCGTACTAAATTTGAACTAAATGAGCAAATAAGAGTTGGTAAGCACACCAAAGAGAGGCAAGGTAAACAGGAGGTTCGAGAACAATATTCATTGCGAACTGAATTTTATCACTGTTCAAAAATGTAACTGGTTCGTTGAGATAATGTATTCTTTCTGGCATGAGAATCGTTCATGGAATGTTAAGAGAAATGAAATTTCTTTCTCTTAATCCAAATCTGAATAGGATTTGGGAGAGCGAAAGAAATCCATTAGATCCGAAACTCATTTACCTACCAAAGTGCATTTCACTGGAAACAGTAATTTTTTTTATGATATTACGACTATTCGTAAGATTTCTTAAGAAAGGAGCCAACCAGCGACAGGCTGGATATGATGCAAAAGTTATTGTTCGTTTTCAAGTTAATATGAAACAGGAGTGGCGAACCATTCCTGTTTTTCCTTTATATTTGTGCTGTATCATTTTAATGCAATTTGACTGAAGATGAGGAGTGTTTGTGCAACCGAAAACGTCTTTTTTCATGAATAAGGTAGAATATATATAGAGCATTTAGTTCACAAACGTATATATATAAATAACTTTTCATTTTCATCCCTTGTAGTGATTGTCACCTGTTACTCCACCTTTCCCTTTCTCTCAAGCATCCATTAATCCACTTCTCACCTCCTGTTTCCCTCCCAACCATCCATCGCCACTTTCCCTCTTTATCTATACCCAGTCATCCACTCCTGATGTATGTAGTTCCTCGTTTGTGCCCAGCCATCTGGCTAAGGTCACTGGGAATCCAATAAGGTAAATTGATTCTCAAGCCACAGGCCCGCACGTTGGCCAGATGGGCATCAATTTCCATTATCTTCCTCCCAAGCCTCCAAGACTTTCTTCCTCTGCTCCTCCTCCAAGAAAGTCTCCAAATTATCGATCTGTGGCCTTGTGCCTTGCTTCCCCATCATTCCCTACCTCCGTACACCCCTTGCTAAGACCTCCCCCACACCATACATGTAATATACTCTCTCTCTCTCTCTCTCTCTCTCTCTCTCTCTCTCTCTCTCTCTCTCTCTCTCTCTCTCTCTCTCTCTCTCTCTCTCTCTCTCTCTCTCTCTCTCTCTCTCTCTCTCTCTCTCTCTCTCTCTCTCTCTCTCTCTCTCTCTCTCTCTCTCTCTCCATCATCGCTGATCTTGTCGAATCACTAACACTTCTTACCACCCAGCCTCGTACGACTGTCTTGCTTACAGTAGGGAAGGAGCCAAGTTATTTATTCGAATAAAAGTTTTTTACAGTTGCTAATGGCATAGGCGGAGGAGTGGTAGAGTTATCTCTCAAGATGATCTTGTTATCGTTATGGCTCATGGAGGGCGAGAGTTAACATGAGCTGCAAACTCCATTAGTGGTGAGTTGTCATGTCACTATCTCCAATGGTCATGTAGGAGTCCAAATATTTCTATATAAATTTTATACGATATTTGAATCTCCAATCACCTTTTAACCTTCATAAACGAAAATATCTGCACCTCGCTCAATCAACTGTTGTCTCCCTGGCATCCGAAGCTGGAATATCCTCAACCCTTGATATTTCAATGAGAGGATTTATCAGTCTCCTCCTCCTCCTCTTCCCTCACACGTCAACCTGAACCAAAGTAGCACAGAATTCAACCCGAGTCCCATGTGTAATATATTATATGAGGCTTAACCAACTTATGCTTTCATTAACACATCTATCTAATGACTTTAGTTAGATAACAAAAATTGCATTTAAGTATCGATCTAATTACTACGTGATAAGAAGAAGAAGAAGAAGAAGAAGAAGAAGAAGAAGAAGAAGAAGAAGAAGAAGAAGAAGAAGAAGAAGAAGAAGAAGAACAAAAACAAGAACAAGAACAAGAACAAGAAGAACAAGAAGAACAAGAAGAACAAGAAGAAGAAGAAAATTTACAAAAAGTCAAACATAAATGTTTCCCAAAGTTTGCATCCTACAACGTGTAAACACACAGCAATAATGTTAACACACACTGCAATAAACTATTTTCTCTCAGTATAGATATTACTGTGTCGCGAGTCATATGACTATTAACTGGTAGCCCTAAGCTGGATATCTGAGGGAATGGTTTTGTATTTTCTCGGAAATGGCAGGATTTGGAAAACCCAGATTTAGAACAGAGAATGTATTCTATTTTCTTGAAGGCTTGAACGTGCACAAGGCGTTCCTAATAAAGAAATGTATATTGACATAGTATTCATCCATAACTAATGGATACATTTAAATGATATCTATCGACTTCGTTTCTCAAGGTATGTCAATCACTTTGACTGGAATTTTTGGAATATATACAATTGGAAGTAAACTTAATGGCATTTACTCCCTTTACTTGATAGATAGAAACAAGAGCTAACAGCAGCAGCGGTAGTAGAACTAAAGCAAATGTACAAACAACAGACGACAGTGCCATCAGCAGCTGAAGTAGGAACAGCTGGTAATGCAGTAGGAGCAGTGAAAGCAATAGCGGCAGTTAATGCAATTGTAGCGGCTAATGTTAAGATCAGTCAGACTGCATTAGAGTAAATAGACGGAGAGGATAGAGAGCACGGCAAGGTGTATGAGGATGAACATTATGATATCTGTCAACAATGGGAAATGCACATGGTATATTTCTATGTAGAATCAAGTCCAATGATAATGAACGGAGAACTAGGCACAAGTTAGATGCTATCAATTGTCTTCCTTACATCCTCTAAGGCGAGGATTCCCAACCGATGGTACACGTACCTCGAGAAGTTCCAGTTGTTAGTGTGATGGAAGAAATGTTAGACAATGTATTGTATGATGCATATTTCTCTCGAGTAATCAATGGCTTTCGCGTATTCGCAGTCACGGTTCCTCACCAAGTTTCACTGCGAGTTTAAGATGTAAGGCGGTACACAAAGATGAGGAAACACAGGTGAGCGGTTAAGTCTCCCCCAAAAAGGTTATGACCCACTGATATAAACTACATCGAATGATCAGATATTACGATTCCACGATTATGTAGAACACTCCGACAGCCTTCAATAGAATACCCTCCAAAATGTGATGACCTATAGGTTAAAGGACATCATTAAATGCATGTATGTATATATGATTTCTTGTTATTGTGATGTTGATTATTCATTAGGGAATGGAGAGGAGAGCTTAAGTGTCCAACTGAACCAGTGCGAAAAGATTGTTGATGACAACAAGTGTGATATAATGGTAATCAACAAAAAATTGGGTGAAGGGTTGACAAGAGAGAGAGAGAGAGAGAGAGAGAGAGAGAGAGAGAGAGAGAGAGAGAGAGAGAGAGAGAGAGAGAGAGAGAGAGAGAGAGAGAGAGAGAGAGAGAGAGGCAGACAGACAGACAAGGAAGGGAAGAAATGCTTCAGAGAGGGAGAGAGATAAGTGGCCGTCTGTGTTACTGAACTCAATATTATTAGAGGACACAGCGTTCTGAGTCCTACGATCCTTCATAGCAATACTGGTGGAGAGGCTGGAGGGTTCGAATGGAACGCAGCCAAGCGTTCTTGGGCGTGGAATCTGCAGTCCATTCCTTCCGCTTGCCTTGGGCTCGTCCTTGCTACGTTTCATGCTATGTTATCAGATTCATGCTGTGTTACCTGCTCCGTGCTTTGCTATATGTTCCATGCTGTGTTACTTGTACCATGGCATGCCGCAAGTCTAATGTTATGACATGTTTCATGTGTCATGGTTTGTTAATCTGTTATGCTATGTTGCACGTTTCATGGTGTTATCTGTTTCGTGCTATGTTATCTTTTTCATACTATTGTCTGCTCTAGGCACTGTTTCTTTTCTACTGTTGTATACCTATTTTGTGCTATGTTCTCTTTCATATCATGATATCTGTGTCATGATGTGTTACCTAATTCTTGCTGTGTTATCTATTTTGCGGTACGTTACCCGATTCATGCAATGTTATCTGTTTCCTGTTGTGTTCCATGGACTACAAGGCACTGTTAGATCTCTCCGTCACAAAGGAAAACCATTATCTACTTCGCTAACCACACAATCCAGTCCGTTCTTATTCATGTCCATTCTTGCGTCTCTATTCCATCTCGCTTTTCGCATCACTCCCTCTATACTCTGTATGCCATCTTCATTCCATCGTGTTGTTCACCCTACACCCTCTACACATTATACACTATTCTATGGAAAGAATGATTATTCCATGGTAAAGTACACTATAACAAGAACTGCTGATCCCCTTTCTGACCAAGAAGGTGTAGATGTTTACGTAGCTTAACTAGATCAGAAAATGCGTCCAGTCCATTCTCTGCAGTAAAATTTCCAAGTCAATATATTCTCATGAACTACATGGTATTCAGTCGTCGATATTTTCCTGGCGGTTGATATGCCTGAGGGAGTGATGAGAAGGAAGGAGCCTTCTGCTCCACTGTCCTGTCTTCATCAATCCTCCACTATGCTACTTTCATCAATATAGGTTAGGAAAGTTAGATGATATTGCCGTCCTTAAGCAGATAACCTTACCACAGATCATCAGACCTTCTGTTATCTTGCTTTTCATTGTAATCCCTCATACTGTCCTCCAGCAGATAACCTCGTCAGATAATCTCGTCATACCATCAACTCTGCTGTTACCTGGTCGCACTATTTGCAGTCATGTGCTCAAATGGACCTCACCAAGTGACAGGTTCAACAACCTTCTCAGCTATTTTCAAAGATACATCTCCACCAGACGTCTTCTATCTCACGTCTTTCTTTGTGTCAGGCATTTGCATAACAAATTAACTTGAAATGTAATCAAGTCTTTTGAGGTGTGAAACCATTAGCTTAAAAGTAGCTTTGCTAAAACCTTTCAACATTCATACGAAATAGATCAAATAAAATGATATTTTCACATTACTTAAAGAAAGGCATGTGATAGAAAAGTGCTTTGTTATTAGAACGAAAATAGTAATCAAACAAGGTTAGTAAGTTGCAATATGAATAAACAGTGTTCAGCTTTGGAATAAGCTTAAAAATTCATAATTAAGGAAATATCAGCTCCTTCCCCAGCTAAACCTTGATGAATTAAATAATGAAATGTACCGAAAGAGATAAAGAAGAGAAGGGGGAGTTAGAGTGAGAAAAATGAAGAAAGAGAGAGGGGAAAGTGAGAGGGATAAGAATCAGAATTCTGTGGATGCCTTGTACACCTCCTTGGTAACTCCCTTTAACACCATGCTCTTGGGAGAAAGCATACAATAGAGGCAAACCTAGAAAGGTACCAAGTAAGAGAATGGTTTGTTCTAGGTTCCCTCTTTATGCAAATTCCGTTTCAACGTTCCTCTAAAACTCATTTGCGAGGTCCTCGTTTCGGCAGGAACCTCCAGTCTTGCAACAATAGAAACCTGTAGTATACCCAGCATACCACACTTAGGGCATATTGAGCATACTCCACTAGCGTATACCTGATGCTGGGGAGCACAGGCGATAATGACCACACACAGCAACGCCAGACGATTGGGACCTGATTGGGAAAATTAGAGTAATGATCATGTTCTGATTCCACGACTGAAAGTTAACTCCTGGGTGACCCTGGGATGGGTCTCGTGAAATGTAGCCAGCGTGGCAGTGAAGAAACTGGTGGTTCCAGGAGTCTAACGCGTGTGTGTCCACGTGATATATATGGCAAACGACGCGAACCACTGCACCATGGAGGCTTGTCCTCTGTCTCAAACACGTAGGTGATAGAAAAGGTCGAAAATGACATGTAAGCCAGAAACTGTGTGGTTGGCATCTTTTGTCATCTTAGGACGGAGATAATAGGAATAATGTTAATGATAATACTAGTAATAATAATGATAAAAATGATGATGATAATGATAATAATAATAATGATAACAATTACTGTTTCATTGAATAAGCTGCATCCGTAGACTTAAGATATCAACACGAGAATCATAGGATCTAGTTCTTTTCATGAAAGTGTTCAGATCTCCCTTCACTAAGTCTATAGACTATAAGATCTCATGAAACGCAAAACATGACCAGATGCATTTACACCTTGGTTGCCTCTCTTCACTAACTCTGGTGAGTCTTATTTGCACTCCAGATGTTAAAGAACTCAAGACCTTGGGGCCATCTTGAATTAATGAGCTCTCTGGCTAACGCCTGATTTCAGCCAAATAAAAAAAAATCTGAATGCATTATGAGAGAAAAATATTCATTATGGAATAATTTATTTCGAGTTAGTAAAAATGATCCGAATATGAAATGAGGTGAGATAGTAGCTCTGGGTGTGATAAGCTGGTACATTACAGTTTGCATGCAATGTTACCGTATTCAAGTTCGGGTTATGACGTATAAAAAGAAGAATGTAAAGATGGAAAGAGTGAGAGAAAATCCTTCTCACTTATGAGTACTTTCGACGAGTTTTTGTTAACAGGCAGAGATAAAGCATAGCAAAGTTATGTGTTGTTAGATTATATAAATGAGGACCGTGGACTAGATTTTAGCTGCCCATGTATGGATGAGGCAGAAAGAGAGAGAGAAGGAATAAGAAAATGCGAGAATAAGGAAATAACGACACATGCCAACAGACTGAGAGAAAGAGATAGAGATATAAAGAGACAGACGGACAGACAGACGGGAGTTAAAAAAGACTATTAGAAAAGTTGGAAGAAAGAAGAAAGTTGTCAAGGGAATGAAATTAGAGTGAAAGTGAAATCATTCTTTCATCCCATAACTGTTCCATCCCAGACACTTTCTTTCTCGAAGTACAAACTGTCACAAACTGACTGATCAAAACACACAGCGAAACCCTCCTTGCCACCATCCCATAATCTCATATCGTCATTAGTAGAACAATTCCCTCTCAAATGCTTTTCTATACCGATATAGAGCCGCAGCTTTCCAAATGTACAGAATACTCAAATCTATCCATCATAATTCAGTAGTATTGTCTACAATAATTTGCAGAGTAAGCACTGTTTACATATAAGGCTTGATTGGCTACCGTGTGTCCAGCTGTCGTTTGTATCTCCCTAACAGCTGGGGAAAAAGCGAAAGAATGTTAAACGTGTCCAGCTGTCGCTTGTGTGCCTCCCCTGCAGCAAGGGAAAACCGACAGAATATTATTCATAACCTAAATTTCCATTTCTCTTCGTTAAAGTCATCACTGGACTCATTAGAACCAACACTGCCAAATAATTGAGTCCATCGCCGGGTAATGGCGGAATCCCAGACTACAAATTGAGGCAATTATTAACACATGCAGACAGCCGAAAAACGGTCTTCTCCAGGTGTGCAGTAAGTGTGAAGCTCTGAGTCTCTCAGGTCAAACAGTAAACCCACACGAGCTTCGCTATAAGACCGATAACCGTAATTGCAAGATACAAACAAAATCGTAAATCGAACATGTATGCCTGATGGGCACTGCGACTTATCATTGCTTATATATATCATATATATATGCTTATATATATGCTCATATATATGCTTATATATATATATATATATATATATATATATATATATATATATATATATATATATATATATATATATATATATATATATATATATATATATATATATATATATATATATATATATATATATATATATATATATATATATATATATATATATATATATATATATATATATATATATATATATATATATATATATATATATATATATATATATATATATATATATATACATATATATATATATATATATATATATATATATATATATATATATATATATATATATATATATATATATATATATATATATATATGCTTCCTTGGGTTCACTGACCACAATCTTATTTCTCTCTTGTCTGATTGGACACGCCCATCCTCTGTCATCCCGCCCTTGAAACGCCAACTATGGCACTTTAGGAGAGTCCAGCGGCCACACACCCCACCCTGAACCATTTACCCATCTATCGACCAGTCCCGACGGGAGGGTGAACACTTAGGTCGGGTGAAGGTCGACTACAGCATCCAGGATTCGAACCAACACGGCCCTGACCCCCTAGTGGGCCCCTGCTGACTTATGGTGTGTTTGTCTCTTTTTTTTTCACGAGAATAAAATTTTTAGAAGTAAAAAGTTAGGTTTTGTATATATTCATTCAGCTTCATAAATTCATGATAAAAAACTGAATAATTTCTTACAATATATGCCATATATAAAACTAGATATTTCTGGCTGTTTTAATGTATTTTTTGTAAGTTTTGTTGAGTCTCTCATTCTCTCTCTCTCTCGCTCTCTCTCTCTCTCTCCCTCTCTCTCTCTCTCTGTGTACTATTTCTCCTTTCTTTGCTGTCTATCTCCTACTATTCAAAATAACTAGCATGTGCAGATTTTGAGATAGCTATACGAATACATTGGTGGAATTCATTTACTTCTGTCATTTTTCAATAAACATATCCCACACGCATTCCGGTTTTTTTTCCACTGTTCGCGTCATTCAAATCGTATAGCAATGAACAATTCTGGACCATTATTTGCCACCCACTCAGCGAAAATGAATTATGGAAATGACAGATACTAATTGAATTCGTGAATAAAATAGCATTCTAGACCGACGTTTGGCGCATATTGATATCATCAGTGAGATATAATAATGGCAGAGTCTAGGGAGTATAGGTGGAAAACGGAGGACCACATACAGACCTCTCTCTCTCTCTCTCTCTCTCTCTCTCTCTCTCTCTCTCTCTCTCTCTCTCTTAGATATATATATATATATATATATATATATATATATATATATATATATATATATATATATATATATATATATATATATATATATATATATATATATATATATATATATATATATATATATATATATATATTTGTCTATCCATATATTTGTTAAGGTCTATCCGACCTTACCTTGGGAATAATCCTACAAATATATAATGGCTCATCTAACATATCCAGCAGTGTTCTCCTCGTACGTGATCAGACATATGTAATAACCAAGCACTTACACAGACGAACAGCTAGGGTATGTGAGAGGTTAGGTTCCTGAAGAATATAATTCTTGCGACTTGGGTAAACCCAGTTTTTCTGCCTAACATAGGTTATATTTTCATGAATTAAAAATATTCACCCGCGGAGCGAGAAAAAAATTGTAACCACATTTATATATGCCTGAAATAGCATGCAGTAAACAGCTAAGTTACTAGTATATAAAAAAAAAATGAATTCCTTTGCCAAAGCCGAAGCGGTTTTCCTCAAGGTACATCAAATACATTATGAACATTGCCAACCTCTATATCTCCACTCACAGACTTTCATTTCCCTAAAAGCATTGCTCGTCTACATCTGGCAAATGATTTACATTAGCATAAGATGAAGTGTAAATTCGTGTTTAGACATATGACTTCCCAACGCCTGGGTTAAGTGTGGATTAGTCTAGATGCAGAAGAGTTAGGAAAAAAAGCAACAATGCTTTGCATATGAAGGTATCTATAAAATGCTGAGGCAAAAAAATTATTCCTTTTCCGCATTTGCAAATTCCATCTTCTAACGAATAACGTTACTTATTCCATTAAACATAACTGTACAACCCTTTAGCAAGTTGTGGTAATAATCTGGCCTTTAATCTGACTCTTAAGACCTTTGACCTTGACTACAACGACAGGTTTAAAGGCCAGACCATCCTACCCAAATGTCGTGCAGCCGTTCCCAAGAGTCGTTCCGTGTATATATATATATATATATATATATATATATATATATATATATATATATATATATATATATATATATATATATATATATATATATATATATCTGTGTGTGTGTGTGTGTATGTGTGTGTGTGTGTTTGTGTGAAGTCAACCAAATAAACCGAATATGCAAATGAGAGTTTATATTGGAACTGGCATTTTGTCGACTATGCAAATGTTTTCATTTTGCTCCACCCTGGAAAACGGAAGGAAAGTTAGGACAGGTTAGGTTAGGTTTTCCTCAAATGGGTTCAGGGTATTTCAAGTCAGGAAAAGTCTTGTGGTTATTTGTAGTTAAGTTTATTCTGCCTTAAATCTGATGTGGAATTAGCAGAGAAATAATGCCATGATAACAGAAAAGAAATTCTCCCCTCCTCCTCCTCCTCCTCCTCCTCCTCCTGCATCATTACTTTCTAAAAGAAGAGACAGAGGAGCAGACCAAATGAGGACATTTCCTCTAAAGCCCAGTCGTCTGTTCATAACGCTACCTTGCTGACGAGTAAAATGGAAAACAAGCATGACAGAAAGAGAGAAGGAACGAAAAGATAATATGAATATGTACATATATGTATGACTATCTTTAATGATCGACTTAGCGTAGGCAAAACATGCTTGATTCTTGCCATCTTGGGTAAAAGAGAGAAATTAAAAGTAAATGAAAAAAATTAATTAATTTATATGAAGAAGGAAACACAAAGGAAAGAGGAAGATTTCACAACTTAGTTGTATAAGGTAAGAAGGTAGCATCAGTACAACCAATCCTCGAATGACATGTCGCGACACAGAAACTGTGGGAAGCAGCAGCCAAACGCGTGTCACGGGTCCAAACCCTTGCATGCAACGTCCTTCATGTACACAGTCATTACCAGAGATCAAAGGTAATGGCACCTTCACTATCTGACTGTTAGCTGCATATGCAGAGACGTTATTGCCTCACAAGCAGATCCCAAATACTCTCACGATACCGAGCTAATGGGCGACCATTGCAAGGTAATGGGCTGGGGAAGCGAAAGTCCAGAATTATAAATAGAAAGTATAGTGATCATAAAGAGTCATACAACAAAGCATTATGCATACTGGCGTCATACTGGAAGCCATTAGAACAATCGACTATGTTATCTCTAGATTTTGATAGCAGAATTAGAGTACATAATAGAAGGTGATAAAGACTCATCTTCACACACAATTACACACAAATACACACACAACTGCATATATACACACACAAGTGCATATACAACAGTCGGCCTACAACCACTCCTAGGTGTTCATTCACCCCTTGGGGTTGGTCGATAAATGGATACCTGGTATAGGCTTGTGTGTGTGTGTGTGTGTGTGTGTGTGTGTGTGTGTGTGTGTGTGTGTGTGTGTGTTTTGTAATAGTGACACTTCCTCGTGTAAAAGAAAGGGGATAGAATCCTTCGTGTGGGTCTGTAGCATCTTAGTTTCTCACCGTCTTGAGGGACCCAGGTCTTGGCTTGTCCTCTCACCAAGTCAATCGGTCTGAACTCCCTCAGTAAGACAGACGATGTGACCAGATTCTCTCTTAATTACTTCTGGATTGTCTAATGTCATTCCGTTGGTCTCACGAAGACTAAAATTTATCTTGAACCTATACTTAGACGATATGATCTTAGTTCATTCATTCTCCTTTGACCATGGTTCTAGGTGCCCTGGCTTCTCATGTCTACCGTATGGGAACAATACACACACAGCTTCGCTACGCTTACAAAAGGACATTGTCACTGCGTTGATGGAGGCTCAAGAAAACGTCCCCTTCTCATCTGGAAGCGAGGCGATGTTCCCGAAGGACCCACAGCGCCGTCGGAGCAATCAACCCTACATTGTAAAGAATTCCCTCGACGGTAAGGGTTGCTGGATCCTTCAAGAATACCAACGATCTGGTCGTTGCCAGCGTCTAAGGAAGGATATTGGTAGTCTATAACGTTTAAGAATACCTACGGTCTCGGAGCCTCCGACATCGAAGTAAGAATATTGGTAGTTCGTAACTGGCAAGAATACAAGAAAGATACTGCCTCTGTCGGTGTCGAAGTAGGAACATCGGTGGTCTTCAGCCTTCAGGATATCCACGATTTGTTCGATGCCAACTTCTGAATAGAAAGTTTGGATCTTGAACTCTGTGTCTCCACAAAATTGCAGATGTTACTGGATGTGCTACTTGCCAAAACTATGTCTACCATTGTAAGTGCCTATTCCTGTCGTGACTTGGCATGACCATGTAATCGTCCAGTTAAGAAACCTATAACTTACAAGAACCTTACGAGCATCATTTTAGGATAAATAAAGAACTTAGCAAATATGCGGTTATCTAGCCGTCCTCGATGCTTTCACGTATCGTCCTCCACAGGAAAACCTCGTCATAGATCATCAGTTCTTCTGTAGTCTGGGTTCTCCATGTATCCCTTTTATACGATCATGTAACTACAAGTTTTGTGTTAGAGAAGCTCACAACTGTTTATATTAGGTTGGTTCCCTTAAGGGGTGCCCTCCCCAGCGTCTGGTGCTACTTCCACGTCCGCTGTGTGCTGTACCACATACTACACTGTTCATCGTCACAAAGTATACACAACGCAGTACGCCCTCTGTCCTGTCAGCCATATAAGCATAGATAAATACAAACCTGGTCCAGCTCTTTCTCTCTCACTAAAATTCTCCTTCTCGTCGTTTTGTTCTGCTCTCTCATACCATTCCTGTGGTACCTAGAAAAGGTTTTTCTTACCTGAAAAAGGAAATCCATATCTGGAGCAATAAAACCCGACCACCAGACGTTAATTCAAGTAAACATGTCTTAGTAGGCCGGTCAGCCTCCCTATTCTTCTCAATTATTCCTTCTTTCTTGTCCTTACATAGAGCTTCATCCCTACGGAAGAGGAAGAACATAACGATGATGATGATGATGATGATGATGATGATGATGATGATGATGATAATGATGATGATGATGATGATGATATATGTCAACATTACATTTACTTCTTTTTGAGTGGACGCCTCAATCTGGTCAACCCATACAGCCGTCTGGGCCAACATCCTGCAAATGCCATACCCTACATCACATTACGTAAGGCTCAAATCCTCGGAAAATATCGCAGGTATTCCACTGTGCCTCCACCTTCTAGCCTATTCCTTTATTGGATTGAATCGTAAATCTCGCAACATTTGGAGGAAAAAAAGTATTAATCCCTGTCAGTTTCGATGCCTTGACTCTCGTCTTAGTCTCCTCTCTCTCTCTCTCTCTCTCTCTCTCTCTCTCTCTCTCTCTCTCTCTCTCTCTCTCTCTCTCTCTCTCTCTCTCTCTCTCTCTCTCTCTCTCTCTCTCTCTCTCTCTCTCTCTCTCTCTCTCTCTCTCTCTCTCTCTCTCTCTCTCCCCCCCGGGCTTTAATCTGTTAGCGACCCCAGGTACGGCTGACAAAGTTAATCGCTAGAGTGGGTTGCTCCCCCGGTCTATTGATCAAGGCCTCTCATGATCCACTGAGCTGTCCCCCCAGTCTACTGATCCAGACCCACAGGCAATTGATAGTCCTCTCATGGTTCTAAGTCTATTGATCCTGGGCGCTCCTGGTCCTCAGTCTACTGATCCAAGCTAGTCTTGGCCCCTAAGCTATCTATTTATCTATCATGGATCGATTCTATTGTATTAGGCTCATCATGGCCTTCACCCCATTGATTTATGCTTCTCATGGCTTCCAGTCTATTGAGCTGGACGTCTCAAGCCCTAGTCCTCTTGTAGCCCCAATATATGGATCGAGGCCTCCCATGGCCTCAATCAATCGATCTAGGCATCTCATGGCGCCCATTCTATTGATCTATGCGTCTTATAACCCCAATCTATTGGTTAAGGCATCTCCTGACCCTATTCTATTAATCTAGGCATTTTATGGCCATAATCTATTGATCTAAGTAACTCATGACTCCCAGTCTATTGTATGACACCCACCATTGGCTCACAGAAGGCTGCGCTCCATGATCACCGTAGTCAGTGGGAGGAAATCTGTTGGGGTCTCATAGTTCTCTTGTTTAGGATGCGTTGGATCGTGGAAGTTAACCCCTTGAGAAGGACGGCTTACCCCTTGTGTAGGAGGACTTAGTCTCTTGAGCATGAAAGCAACTCCCGAAGTACAATAACTTGCCTTCTTGGGCACGAAAGTAACACTTTCAATATTAAGGAAACTCCTTAAGCCATCTCCTTGAGAACGAGGATTCAACCTCATGAGGACGATGACAACTTCGTGAGTGAAATGAGAACTCATTAAACATCTAAGTCATCATTACAATTATAATGTAGATGCTTCTTATTCGTTTATCATCGTGTTGAAGTGTGTTCAGATCTCGTACCCAAATAGTTACGTTAAACGTCTGTAAGTCTGTAGATCAGTAACCACTGTGGTAGGATGTGCCTGAGCCGTCTGGCTGGAGCCACTGTTTGCTGGATGAGGTCACACACTCATTCCTAAGGAAGCTTATACTGAGGTTTACGTCGATGTCAGTGTTTACGACCATCTCTCAGTCCTCTTACTTTAATACTTTAATGTTCCAGAGGTTGGAATGTGAGCTCTTCTTACCAATAAAAACTTTGTTCTTCCAGGTATAACAGTTTGATAACTAACTGGATTATCTTTATTAATCTCTTCCAACGTCGCTGAATAGCCTCGACCCATTATTTCTCCTATTTTAACGATTTATGGCTATTGAAAATTCATTAAGATAGTATCGGAGCTTTGGCACCAAATCTACTAATTAGAAAGACATTTGAACAGTCTTTAATGATGCGTGTGAGTATGATGTACTTCCCTCTGCCTTGTGAAAAAGTCGGAAGTTTAGTGCCCAAAATGGAAGATCTTTCTGCCCTTTGATGTAGTGAAAGACAAGAGAAAATGTTAGCTAAAGGGTTTCTCTCTAGTGATGCTCACCTTTGGATGGGAAGCGAAACACACCATCATGGCCAGGAGAGTGGATTGTTCTATCCTGCCCAGCAATACACAGCAGCTGCGTTGCTGGAATTGCAAAAACATAAACCAGTCAATATCCAGGAGGTCTAGAGATCCAGGGAAGTAGAATTCTAAAGGTGTGTTGTCCTAAGGTAGAGGAGGAGGAGGACGAAGACGATGAAGAAGAAGAAGAAGAGGAGGAGGAGAAGGTGGAAGAGGAGGAGGAGGAGAAGGTGGAGGAGGAGGAGGAGGAGGAGAAGGAGGAGGAGGAGGAGGGAAAGGTAAGGAAAGGGCCTGCAAAACAGATGCTGGAAAAATGGAATTTAGTCATTCATAGAGGTCTATAGGACGAAAGACCAGTGCTACAAGGGGTATGATGAAACGCTTCTGAGTACAAAGGAATACATAAGAAGCACAGCTGTGAGTGCGGTAGGTTACCTTACCTTACGTATAAAACGACAGATAAACAAATAGATAATTGGTATTACCGTAACCCAGCTTTGTAATCTAGTCCAGTTTTATTTTTCGTTCCATGCCTCCCACTTTCCTATTACTGCCTCTCCTCTCTCACATCTCTCTCTAATACAATCATACTTTTTCCCCTGATCCTATCATATATTCTCTTTAATCCTGCCTTTCTATTTTTCCCCCTTCCATCCCGTTATTCCACTGTTTCCAACTTTCCGTTTACCCGTTTACGGTACTCTGCCAGGCAGCCAACAGATAACCTTTGCCCAAAAGAGATAAAGCGCCCGCTATTCCTACATTTATTCGTAATGCTCTTTTGTTCTGGATTTTTTCTTTCAATCGGATTTATATAACTTTTTCTATTGGTTTTCTGACGTGACTATATTTATGTCTTTTGATGGATTTATATGTCTTTGCCCTTACGGTACGTGTTCTGAATTTTTGAAATGGGAAACTGATGGTACATTTTAACTTGGAGATTTCCATATACGAAAACCATTCAAAAAGTTTTCAAACAAAACTAAAAAAGGTAAAAACATTCATATATTTCTTCTTACGAATTCCACTTACATTGACAGTCCTATACACTTCATCCAATTGTTCGTTAAACCTGGCCTTAGACCAAGCTTATCATCATCCAAAAGCTTCAAACTATGATCATCATTACAAAGCTTCGAAAAAGACAGTACGGCATCTAAAGACGGTAAGGCCCTTAAACATGCTAGTTTTACCTCTTGAGCAAGACATAAGTACGCTAGGCTTTGATCACCTGACCGTTGACCTGATGTTCAAGAGTTAGGTCAAAAGGAAGATCATCATACTTAAGGGTCGTACTGTTATGCTTAAATGCTTGATGGCCTAATCATCGTACTCGAGGGTAATTCCCTCTTGATGAAGTGGTTAAACTTATCTAATCCATTAGAGATGAAATCACTAAAACAACTTCGATTTAAAAGGAGGACAAAGGAACTTTTCATAAAATCGGCTTCTCTTTCATGATGTAAATGTTAGGGGAAAAAGTTGCAAATATTTGTTCATAAAAAGGAAAGTTTCCCTGATTGCTATATATTGACGATTAGTTGACTTTGACCTTTACACCCACACTGACATGGGTTCACTAATTATTGATGGGGTTCAGTAACAGTTTATTTGCGATGGTGCAAACCTTGAACACATCGACGTAACCCTTGAGCATGACCCTTGGGTATGATACCCTGAGGCCTTCGTACATGAGAACTATACTCTCGTACTCAAGAATCATACTGTCGTACTCAAGGGACGTGCTTATGAATCTGTGAATATGTTTCAAAAGATGGGGCACCAAGAGCACAAGACTCCCTCCTCCCACCGTGAAAGAGTGATTACGCACACACACACACACACACACACACACACACACACACACACACACACACACACACACACACACACACACACACACACACACACACACACACACACACACACACACACACGAGAGCTACCACATACATACACATTCCTTTGCTTGAATACATGCAAACATAGATTTCCTTTCTTTACATGTGAATTCTACAAGGGAAATAGGATTGCAAACAGCCTCAAGACATATTTATCGAAACAGAGGCATTTTCCAATATAAGCGTCGCACCACAAGCCATAAATTAAGCTCCAGTGGATATTTTCTGTTAAAAGGAAAGCAACAGTAACTCTAGCCTGATCCATTTGGAGAGTCAACAATCCCAATGTGCAGCCTTTTATTTCTCCTTAACCTCTTCACACAACCGACCAAATAAGCTGTTCTTACACGCTGATTGTCTCAATATTTCCTGGTCAGATCACATTTGAGACGTAATCTCATCATGGTTTCACCTCGAAACAACTGGTAACGAATAAACTACGATTTAAGAGAGACACTCCATTTTCTGCGTGTATTTACATGTTTGTACTGTATGGGAAAGGCGTTTTACAGTCGCGTTTGAGTGTCTGTGTGTCTGTGTGTGTAAATACCAGGCTTAACTCACTGTAACATTATATTCTATTTTCGCTTCTGTTCCATACCTTAACTAGGAGTTAACGTGAGGTCTCTAGGCAACGCTGCTGAGAGTCACAAGCACACAAACACCAACATCAAGGGAAACGAGCTAACTAAATAACGTGGCAGAAAGGGACTCAAGGAGAGCCAGGTTGTACATTGTTGTTGCTATAACCTGAGCAGCGGAATATTAGGAAGTGCTTGCGGACAGCACCGTAAAGCAAGATGATATACCTGACTCCATTTCCACGCCAGGTGTAAATTTTCCAAATAGCAGTCTGGTAAACGTATCTTCCTCTCTTGTGTAAACAGAAGAGGATGAAACCTTGAGGCTCTCTCTCTCTCTCTCTCTCTCTCTCTCTCTCTCTCTCTCTCTCTCTCTCTCTCTCTCTCTCTCTCTCTCTCTCTCTCTCTCTCTCTCTCTCTCTCTCTCTCTCTCTCTCTCTCTCTCTCTCTCTCTCTCTCTCTCTCTCTCTCTCTCTCTCTCTCTCTCTCTCTCTCTCTACCTATCTATCTATCTATCTATCTCTCTCAACAAAACTCTGGGCGTGCGCCTCTGTGTATGACCGTGGGTAAATGAATGCATGGAAACATACATATCTACGGTACTGAACACGTTTCCGGATAAAAGATTCTGTCCGCATGCATTCATATATATGATAATACACACTGTTACAGAGGTTAATGCATGTGTGTACTTTTGAAGAGCTTTTATAGAATTAACTGGGATTTACGATGTAAATGAGCATTTATGAACGCAAAAGCTCAGATATATATATATATATATATATATATATATATATATATATATATATATATATATATATATATATATATATATATATATATATATATATATATATATATATATATATATATATATATATATATATATATATATATATATTATATATATATATATATATATATATATATATATATATATATATATATATATATATATATATATATATATATATATATATATATATATATATATATATATATATATATATATATATATATATATATATATATATGATGATGGCGTGTGGTGCTAGTGCTAGCTACACACACACCAGAAAGTAGTGCTCGACCTCAGTATTTTCCATCTCAGACGACACTTACATTACCCTAAGTAACTTCCAGCGGAGCTCCTTAAGATGTATCGACTCAGAGATAAAAACATCATAACCAAAATGCTTCTGTACCAAGCCCTTATCCAGGCAGTGATGACACACACCCCAGCCGCACTACACCACACAGTAGATACAAACCTTCATATCCCTAATGTCACCACCATTACACTTCACTAATGGGTCTTATTCTTCGTGTCTTACCAACAGGAAGATCTGGTTACGTGATGTTTCCCCAAGATATGGACGGGGCAGCCACCCGCAAAGACAAAACCTTTTAGTGGAATAGATAAAGAGCGATGCAAACCTACAAATGATTAATATTGATGACAAAAGCGTCAGGTATCCTTTCAAGCCGTAGGTTTGAATCCAACAGGAAAAGTCACAGCGATTCCCAGAGCAGCTATTAATCATATTTTCACGTACAAATCCAATACCAAATGGAAATATGGTTTCACATGGAGAAATAACAGCTGACAAAAAAATAATAGTAAAACAGATATTAAACAAATGATCAAAGAGACGCTAGTCCGTTTGTACTGATGTGTACCATGGTTGTAAGTTTTATTTAGTTGAGAAAAGTGCCCAAGAGTATTTACGTATTAGTGTGTCCACAAAAAGATTCCTAATATTTCGGCGTTAATTCACTTTCCGATTCAAATTTTCCCATTACAGTCTCTAAGTATATCTCAGTGGTAACGCAACATTCAGAAGCGTCTACTATATTCAATAGATTCATCAAAAACCTTCATGACTGAATGTATAACACTATATTTTTCACATATTTAGATAATTGTTTGCTGAAATGTTTTAATGTAACCACAAACAGGCAGCCAAAAAAGAATTGGCTGAAACGAAGACAAAAATCTAATTACTTTTGAACCACACTGTACTGGAAAAAGCATATAAAAGTTCTACTGACTTACCAGCCCAAACTTACTTTAAAACAAAGTAAAAAGTTTATGGACTAACCAATCAAAGCTTGAGTAGAAAAGATATATATATAGACTTGGATGAAAGTTCACTATTGCAAGAAAAAGTCTACGGGCGCACCCACCCATGTTTCAATAGTCCAATGTGTTAACAACGCAAACGAAACTCTACGGATACATCGACCCATATTTCAATGCCTAAAAAAAAATCTACGTCAGTGTTTCCACATCAGTGAAAAGTACAATCTAATGAAATGATTGTGTCTTGCGCAAGCATGGGTGTGTAAAACCTCTCTCTCTCTCTCTCTCTCTCTCTCTCTCTCTCTCTCTCTCTCTCTCTCTCTCTCTCTCTCTCTCTCTCTCTCTCTCTCTCTCTCTCTCTCTCTCTCTCTCTCTCTCTCTCTCTCTCTCTCTCTCTCTCTCTCTCTCTCTCTCTCTCTCTCTCACTAAGCCATTTTTAACGGATTCCCTTTTAACTCCAAATGTCAACTGTCTAGGATAAACATTAATTTCCTATCGACACACAGTGAGTACGTGTCCATGTGTGTGTTTGTTCGTGTGTGTGTGTGTGTGTGTGTGTGTGTGTGTGTGTGTGTGTACGCGAGTGCGTGCTCCCGTGTTGTGTTTGATTGCGTGCTTGTGTAATTGCCTATTTGTACGAAATGGGGAGGGAGTTTTGCACTTGCGGGGCCACATCACTTGAACTTTCTCTACCATTATACGGCAACTGAGAATGATGTATGTGTTTGTATTACCCTTGTTCTACCTCGGGCGTTGTGTCCTCTCAGTTGGCGCTGTGCCCCCACTGGACACCGCGGTCTCCTGATTGGAACTGTGCCTCCCCCTGGACTCTGTGGCTTTGGCAGAGTCACCACCCTTGGACGCTGTGCCTCCCACCACCCCAGCCAGCACTCTGACCGAGTCTGTCTTATGGTCATAATGCAACTCGCGGCGGTAATGGACGCTCCTAAGGAGGCTTTCGCTGGAAGTGGTCCTTTTAAAGCGGCTTAACGGCAATTACCAGAGTCTGGGGTACAAGGTTGAGGTTGTTCGGGTATTGGTCGTGGAGGCTGGAAACTCTGGCGAGAAGAGGTGTGTGTGTGTCCTTACATTTCCAAGACTTCTGAAAATAAGCGATATATCTAGTAACACGTGAGGATCCTGGAAAGACACAGGACTTCCTGGAAGTTTTAAACTCTTTGCAGCACGCAGGACTCAATGCCCGGCGTGAGGGATCTGGCTCTACATTCTATCCGCTGCGAAGGAGAGTGTTTTTAACTGTACATGACACGGAGAGTCCCGCAAGACGTGACCAGTGATCCTTACTTAAGACGGTACAGCTTCCCCGGATGAAATGGCCCTCCAGGTAACCGTTACATATCAGAAGCAACAGTTATAACAGTGGACCAGCCTCAACAGATGACGACAGGAAAATCAGAAGCAAGAGTATAGCGCTCCCACTCACACTCTACCCAGAGGTTTGAAGAAGCAGTGGACGTGAGTACAAGGCAACCTCAGGTGGTGCAATGAAAATTGGGAAAGGAAAATAGGCTATAGAACGCTAGTTACATGACATGAGTGTACCTGTCTGGCAATAACCCCGCAATATTCAAGTAGCTGGCCTGCCGCCGACCCTATAGATGGTAGACACCGTGGGTTCTCTGTGGTGCTTTGCCATTTAAAGAATGTCTTTACCCAGAGAAAAAAACCATGAGTCTTCATAGTGGTATATCTAAGGGAATGAGCCATTCCTCATAGAGGATGTGGCACTGTGAGATGGGCTCCCTTTGGAAATGGGACCTTCCCCAGTAGGGAGGCCCCAAGGGTCCAATGAGAACACTGTTTTATATTCAGTTCGCTGTTATACAGGTACCTTTGCACGCAAGTAGGAACCACAGGGAACCTATTCAATAAGCCCAGCAGTGTCTTTCCCCAACACGAAACTCCTGAGTACCTTCCATACAATGACGTCAAGAGAATTCCCAGCACAAGACAATCTTTTTTGTCTTACATATGTACTCTGGTAAGACAAGAAACAACTCAAGAGCTTCGGAAAACTATATACAACACAAAATGCATCGTATATTCAACGGTGGAGTACTTTAGTCTTCGTGGACACCATTTCCTACTAAATGACAGACAGCTCCCACAAAAGTAGTAAGTTTTAGCCTTTTATAACAAAATTTACCTGATCTTTCTTAGGCAGATTTCCCAGGAAATGATGATATATGAATATATCTCACCATCACAACTTTTAGGAAAATATGGATAACACGTCACACCATAAATCAAGGACAGCCGCTGATTCCATCTTGCATCTTTTACCATAGATATTTCCATATGATGAATCTGTAGAAAAAAAAAAAAGGGGGAAGATGTATTACATTTTTCATCTTTCTTCCTCAGGATAACAAAACAAAAAAAGAATCAGGCTTTCTCTGACACCATGCATTGACGTAAAAGAGGTTGGAAAAAGTTAACTTTCCAATAATTGGATCAGTTTTACAGAGATATAACCTAACTAGCAATTCCATATCTATCCATATATGAGGTAAACATTTGTTTCATGAGAAACCAAGATCTCTCACAGAATCCTCCAAGTACAACACTGAAATATGTATTCTCAGAAAAGAACAGCAAGCAAATTACCATATCAGTCCTGACTGTCTTGGACCTCAAAAGCAATGGAACAATCCTGTTTCTCCGGTTCCTTTGTCGAGAGTACAATAAAAGACACGTGAGAGAGAGAGAGAGTCCTTGAAGGACTTGATATTGGATTTCTTTCTCCTGATGTGAAGATATTGGAACGATCCACTGCAAGAAATATCAGAGATAGTCACTCCATGCTTCAGGTTTCTTACTATCATATTTATCAACATTAAGTTGCTTTCAAAGAAATCCTGTTCAGCCCTAATTTGCAGTGAATCTAATGGTAATCCGAAGCCTCCTACTTACTGACGTTTTAATGATTCCCAACAGATTAAAGTTTACATCATTTTTTAGCGGCATTGAATCTCTTGTGACCTAATACAGATCCAATTTCTTATTCAAAATCAAGTTAGACACTGAGTTTCAAAGTATATATCAAACTATCTAAACTAATAAGATTTACCAAGTCCCTTCTGAAGTCTGTTCTACCCGTGATTCTATAAAACTGAAAGGACTCTTCAGGGGTTTGATGGTAGTGTTTACAATCCACTTGCTTCCCGGAGATGAAGATTGAACATTCCTTCATTTGTATGCAAAGCTTTCGACTGTGATGAAAGTGAAGAGGAAAGAAAGGATCATTTGTAACATTTACTTAACCAAACAAAGTGTTACATATTGATACTTCTAAATACGTTATTGAATTCTGTCATTATTGTTTCCAAATACTCCAGACCCAATACTAGTAATGGAAACTAAAGGTTGGGTAAATCGAGGGAAAACCTAAATCTACTCAAACGTCTGCTGTAAGACCTCGGGAACACCAGTAGTAACCACGAGTCGCGTTCCAATTATTGGGTCTTTGAGTTTCTTTTGAACCGCTTCGAAAGCTTTTCTCATCGATTCTTGGAATTTCCATTGAATCTTGATTGTTATTACCTGCTTTCTTCTTATTGCGTTCCATTCCTTTTTCCTGTTCGGCAAAGCCTGCAGGAGACAGGCGAATGTCTCTAAAGATCTTGTGAAAATAAGAACTCATAACTTGCTAGGTTCCTCTCCCTCCTCAAGCATTTTTGTTTCTGTCAATATGTTTTTGAGTCTTATTATGTAAGGAAAATGTGAAGCATTTCATCTTGGGACAAACAATGCAAGTTTTGAATAGCCATTGTAATTAGAAAGAAGCATTTACCTGCGTCTTCCTTTGTTTTCTTTGCGTCAGGAGCACTCTTCATATGATCCTTCACACACCAAGTGTTTGAGGCCTAAAGTGGCAGACAGTCGTCGCTCTTGGCTTTGTATTTCAATTTTCGCTTTCTCTACGATATTCTTTCCTTATAATTTCATTTCCCTCTTTCCAATCTTTCATTTTCTTTGTATCGACGCTTCAGCAATGCCTCTGAAGCGTCATGCTGGAGTTTTCCATCCCAGCATTTTAGAGATTATAGACAATGCTCTACGGAGACATATATGTTTTTCTCAACTATTCTTAACTTCTTAATCCAGCTCTTTCTCTTTCTCATCATCTCATTTACCTTCACCTATGCAAATGTCGTAGAAAAAAGGTGTTAAGCTATGAGCTTGGATATCTGAAAGAACATGGAGGAGAACCCAAGTATCTCATAACTGATCTCTACTATGTGTAAATGGATAACTGATTTAACGAAAAGACCAATAAGATTTAATGTGTTACAAATTAAATCAACAAAGACAGGTTGGAACGAAATATATATATATATATATATATATATATATATATATATATATATATATATATATATATATATATATATATATATATATATATATATATATATATATATATATATATATATATATATATATATATATATATATATATATATATATATATATATATATATATATATATATATATATATATATATATATATATATATATATATATATATATATATATATATATATATATATATATATATATATATATATATATATATATATATATATATATATATCACTGCTGATCTAAAGGCCATTCATTGGAAACTAGTCGTGAACTATTTCACCTCTGACCCAACTCAGCATCAACAGAGTTGGACTGCCAACAGTCACAAGCAGATCCAGAGACTTCAAAGGAAACATCAAGCTAGACAGTGTTGCCACACCCCAGCAGAGGTGTATAGAATGTGTTGGTCTTGTTATATCGTCAGGTTTATGTATTGGTAACCGTGTAGGTCTATTGGGTTTCTCTCTGTTACGAAATATCATTTAGAAGAGACGATTTACGTTACCAATGTCATTTTTTCCACAAAAGATGATATATAGAATCTCTCTCTCTCTCTCTCTCTCTCTCTCTCTCTCTCTCTCTCTCTCTCTCTCTCTCTCTCTCTCTCTCTCTCTCTCTCTCTCTCTCTCTCTCTCTCTCAGGCATTTTCATAAGCTTCCTCTCGACCCCTGTGTCAGCTACCTAGGATAAACATCAGTTTCCAATCGGCTTTGTGTGTATGTGTGTGTGTACGTTTGTGGTTCTCTGTGTAGGTGGATGTATGCGTCTGTGTATATATATATATATCTGTATTTATATATGTATATCCACACGAGATTTTAGGCCAGCCACAAGACTACCGATCGACAATATCCTCGCATCACCCAACCCAGGCATGCAATAACCCGCCCAGCCTCCCTCCAGCCCCAACTTCCGCTATTATCACCACCATCACACAGCCACGGCTTGTTCCCAGCCCTCATGTGGCCCCTCCTTATCCCCTGACTGGCTCGTTTTTCAGCCCTTGACTGACTAGCTCGTTTCTGTTCCCTGTCTGACTGATTCGTTCCTAGCCCCTTGACTAACAGTTGGCTTGTTTCTGTTTCCTGTCCAGCTGGCTCGTTCGTTTTTATTGAAATGTGAAAATTAACGAATGTTTAATATGGCAAAATGTATTTTTTACTCGGAAGTAGAAATGAATACCATAAAACAGAATCTAAATGAGAGAAAAATCTATATTCCTATACTGCGTAAACGTAAGCATAAGATCATAGCTAGTGAAAAAAAAAGAAATCTTAGAATTACCCCAAATGTTTACGTCAACACAAACCTAATCTGTGCAGGTCCTCAAATCTGGATTCATCCTTGGGTACACCAGTTGGCCCTCGCCATTGCTTGACACTGATGCACGCTGATCGTGCACATCTACTACGAACATAATGTAACTCGAGGCACTAATGGTCGCTCCTAAGGAGCCTCTCGCTGGGAATGGCGTTTTTTTTCTCTCGCAGGTTTAACGAGCTCACAGTGTGTGTGAGGTCCTGTGATACTGGTCAGTCTTCCAGCACCAATGGCCCCTGGCAAATTGTTAGTGTTGGTCTCCTCGTAATACAGTGGGTTCTGGCGATACTTGGAGGGATTAGTGATATGCGAAGGGCTCTTAAAATACGTCAGAGGGTTCTGGCAACGCGAAACTTTCCAGGATAATATGAGAGTGTAAATACATGAGAATCTTTACGACATGTAGGTTTCCTGGCTGAATTAAAGGCGTCTGGCCAATACCTAAATCGTAAATAGCCTGCATTACATGAGTTTAAACACGTAAGCTTCCTGGTTGACGCGAGGGGAATAACGCAACACGTATTTCTTCTGTTGTAAATGAAGTTGTAATACTAACACGAAAATAGATTACTCACATTTGTTGGATTCGGTATTTTCACACATTTGTTTTGAGCTATTAGATGGCTTTTCGACATCCTAGTTTCGATTCCGGGGTGTGGGTGCATAACAAGGTGTTTGGCAATAACCATTCTCCTGTAATTGTGAAGCTTTTAGATGTATCGACATGGGAAGGACTGGTGCCATACAGTGTTACATTGCTCACAGTCTTACCGTTTTTGCAGGACAAAATCTAACATTAGGGTAACAAGGCTTAAGTAACTGAAGCATGATCATGATTAAGCTACCCAACTGCCATATCTGAGTGGGCTGGACATCTTCCACCACAACACATCTTGAACGACTCCAAAACCAAGATATTCTCGAGGCACACCTGAACCCATACCACATCTGAGCATGACCCAGTAAACATTGTTAATAGCACTCCCTTCCTACATGGATTAGCAGGCAAACTCCCCAGCAACAGGAGACACTGAAAACAGCTAACGATGTTCAAAACAGAGAGAATGCCAGGAACCATATCAGAAATTTACCCATTCCACAGAGCAAGCTCTTGATGTGGCCCGAACCTGCACAGTGAATGCATCATTTTTTTGTGCTTTATTGATACCAGATATTATGCATTCACTAAACTTGAACATACCATATCATCTTATTATTTCTATTTTCTTTGAATTCTTATTATTCCTGCTATCCTCTAGCCAGGAGTGATCGTGTCATTCACACTATTCTCTTGCCATGAGTGGTCGTATATCATCTCCCTCCGTAATTTTCTGTCCAGTAATTTTCCAAGTTATCCTTCGTTAGGTCAGTATGTAAGTTATTCTTCTCTATTGGGAACACTTAGTGCAGTTCGAAAGCGAGACGGAAATGAACCTGTGATGATGTGAGAGAGATGAAAGAGAGGGAAAGAAATATCTTAGAAATGTGGGAGGGAGATATGAATCACTTGGGAGATTCTGAAGGAAAATACTTGAGAAATTAGTCGAAATGATCGACGGAAACTAACTAATTGGATCGCACAGCGAAGAGGAGAGAGGTGATTTGTGATAACTTGTACATGAAAGGAAAAGTTTTCCTTTATCAGTTGAACTCGTTCGCGTGGGAAAACGCCATAAGGGAGGGGCTCGTCCAGGTCCTTGAGACAAGGGCTTAAGTTGGGCTCGTTTTGGTCTGTGAAACAAGGACATACGTGAAACTCGCTAAGGTACACGAAACAGGTTGATATCACTGAACGAAACAGCCTATGTCCAGTCTCCAGTATCAAGCTCCGAGGCAACCTCAACGTTTACAGCAGACAGCAAACATAACCAGCTCGTGCCAACAGAACAAAGTTCAAAGGTCAGGTCACTGATTAGGGCCGGCCTACAAGTCGTGTTAAGTGCCACCTGTCGCTACTTATCTGGCACCACTTGCGTGTAAGTGCCAGCAGTGCTTTCGCTTCCCGTCGTGAATATACGTATGTATGTTTGTATGTGAGATGCAGGTACGTACCTATGATATTACCGGTGAGATATACATATGAATGTACACACACACACACACACACACACACACACACACACACACACACACACACACACACACACACACACACACATACACACACACACACACACACACAGCTTCTCGAGAGAAAATTTTGGTGTCTGAGTTTCTAGGAACGTTCACCAAGATTTCACTTATTTTGGATCAGGTTTCAGAATACAGTAACACGTTGGTACTGCAACCTTCTCAGTATAGATGTTATCACCGCAAAATATTTTCGTCCTGAAGCTTTGATGATTCGTATCTCACTGCGAAATAGGAATATTTTTTCCTGAACCTTAATCAATTCTGTTCGTTCCCCAGACTGATGATGCACCAGTTCCATAACCTTATCCTTACTCACACACACACACACACACCAACTGTATGTTCTGAAAAGGAAAAATTTTCCACCACCACGAAAGTTCTGATGATCATTATTATCTTTTCCATTTTGCTTCTATTTCTTTTTCGCCACATTTGTGTTCCATGAAAGACCAGGTTCCCAGGTGACTTGTCCCTGACTGGGGCCTTCGACCTAACCCTGACGAGGACATTTGTCTGGAACTGGAACTTTCAACCTGGCCACATTGAGAACATTCATTCAAGACTGCTGGAGCCATAAACAACTAATGGGCAAAGTATAGAATAAGTGAGTTTGGGAATAAGTACATCAAAATACCTTAACAATATCAAACAGGAATGTATGTAGCCAGCGAACAACTTTTTGATTTACACACACACACACACACACACACACACACACACACACACACACACACACACACACACACACACACACACACACACACACACACACACACACACACACACACATACACACACATGTTTACACACACACACACACACTATTATAGTGTTGGCGTATATTTCTTTTTTCATGTAAGTACATTAAGATGTGTTTATACCTGGATACATTATGACCAGCTGCTACCCTGCCATTCAACGATCGACCTTCCTACACCTCTGCTTTACGTACGTCACAAACAACCAACAACACAATCAGGGGTGGCCGAGCCTGACCCATAAATTACCCCCAAAAAAGTAACTCAGGCACCTGGACCATGGAAAGGGGTGGGTGGGGAGGAATGGCTTTGTAATCAAATCCCAATTTGTGTATTCCCTTGACCTTTAATAACACACAGAGGATGTTTTGTTTCCCACCTGCAGATAAACTGGTATGTCCATATTGTCTCCGATCAGAGCACTATTCTAAGGATTTGACATTGTGCTAAAGGCTGATACTATAATTGTAAAGGTCATTTTCCTGGTGTCCATAACAAACCTTCTGTTATGATAGGGTCAATCGTTTGACGTGTTCCTCGTTAGCTCAGCGTTGTAGCCTCTGTTTCGTCATTCTGGAGCAGTCGATTCGAATCTGACAAAAAGAAGCTGTTGGACTGTAACTTCAAAGGTCACAGTCCTTTGTGCAGAGCAAGTCAGGTCAAATTAGATGAAGGTGTAATAGCCTTTTTCTTGTAGTATGTGCTAATGACACGAGACAGTTCATCAAAATAACCTTTCGCATGGCCTTGTTTGCTGCTAGCACTTCTCTACCCAACCAATCACCGAATGGATTCGTCGCTTTTATGATTCAGTCTGCTCAACGCCGGTAATATATCTCTCCACCGTCAACACTAGCTGCCACCATGGTCAGAAATATTTGAACATTACGTCAGAAAGCACAAAACAAACTCTTTTATATGTTCCATTTTGTGTAATTGTCTGTCGAGAAGAAAAAACTATCATGATCACTTCTTTAATTCATATGAACATAATTTCAACATATCAAGACATTTCTCAGCGTTTAAATTGCAAAAGGCTTCCTATGTTTGATAAAAAAAAAACATTGTAATTACTCCATAGCAATTAGCGAGTTAAACCCTGTACAATCCCTATGATTCATGCGAGTTTTTCTTTCACGAATATTATTTCCAGATAGTTTATGAGTTGCAGCAAAATTCGATATAAAAAATCTGCACATGAAAGATTAACCTTTTTTCTGTTTTATTACAGTAATAGATCAGTTAAGTCTGGTTTTACTTTATGTCTGAGCTTAATGAAAGTCCCCTAATGAGGAATTGATCTATAAGAATATATTTTTCTCATTTTATGAAAATTATTTTTAGAGAAATAACCAAATGACTTTATTGACAAGAAAAAAACAGATTTATGTACTGGGATCAGCAACGCCCAGCGTACATTATCATGATGAAATATCAACAAATGAATGATGGTCTGAACTCACAAAGAAAATCTTTATAGCTACTAATGACACACATCAAAGTTGAAAAATAAAATCTTAATAAAATCTTCAACTTTAACTGCTGGGGGATAGACTCCAGTGTGGCCATAAAGAGAAAGAGAAACTCTTATCTGAAACTAAGTACCTGACAATCCCTTGGAGGTGAGGGTCTTGCCCTGCCGTCCCCACAAGAGGACTGATAAATTGCTAATAATTCTTTAACCAGACTCTGGAAGCTGGATAGATGTTACTCACGTCCATGGGGCATCTGGAAATTACACTGGTGTCGCCCACCTCTTGAGTCCAGTCTCTAGAATTGGTCCGGATGTCATCCATCTCCTTGGATCAACCGCTGGAAATGGAACGGACATTGAACACTTCACTGGAAAACCCCCAAGATAAATGGTCATCCAACCAAAATTCTTACCTTATTCTGCAGGTTCGATTCCAGCTTTTAATGCGACCTGCTTAGGTAGTGACTGTGATCATAATCATATACATATTATCTTATTTTTATTTATTTTGCTTCGTCGCTGTCTCCCGCGTTTGCGAGGTACTCCCCCCACCCTCATGTGTGCAATATAGCGCTAGGAAAAGACAACAAAGCGTATGTGTGCATGTATATAAACGTATATTTACTATATCATTTCAACATGTTTCATGCATGTGAACTGTGCTGGGTAGTACTGAGGGTCTGGGACTTACCAGTGTTAAGTGATCATATCTCGGTTCTGCCAGAGACGGGAGACGTGCCAACTCCCTCCCTACCGCACGATTGAATTCCAAGATCTCCACTGTTAAATGTTCCCTGCGTCCTTTGTTCTCTCTCTCTCTCTCTCTCTCTCTCTCTCTCTCTCTCTCTCTCTCTCTCTCTCTCTCTCTCTCTCTCTCTCTCTCTCTCTCTCTCTCTCTCTCTCTCTCTCTCTCTCTCTCTCTCTCTCTCTCTCTCTCTCTCTCTCTCTCTCTCTCTCTCTCTCTCTCTCTCTCTCTCTCTCTCTCTCTCTCTCTCTCTCTCTCTCTCTCTCTCTCTCTCTCTCTCTCTCTATATATATATATATATATATATATATATATATATATATATTCATTTATATTCATTTCTCAAATACATGCATACACACAGATACAGACACAGACACAGACACACACACACACACACACACACACCAACCAAATGACCCCCGGCGACCGGCTATGATGGTTGGACAGGGATAGGACTGAAGCTAAGGTCAGAGCCAGTGATAGCGTCTAATTGATTTTCCGAGACGAGAGAACGATGGTGACCGACAAGGGAGGTCAGAGGTCACCTGATTATATTCCTGTGTGTGTGTGTGTGTGTGTGTGTGTGTGTGTGTGTGTGTGTGTGTGTCTGTGTGTGTGTGTTGTATGTGTGTGTTACTTTGTATAAATGACTTCAGATAATGATCTTAAAAGTCTTTTGATCAGTGGTAAGATGCTTGAGTTGTATCTCTCAGACTGATTAATTCTTACCACTATATCTCTCGAGAGATGTTTGGTAGCATGCAGTAGTGAATAATGATAATCCATTACCTTTATGACAACACGTTGATGTTAGGGTAATTATCGTCTTGAAGGTAACTATCAAATTCTTCTTTCAAGTCACCAAATGCCTACAATATAGAGTAGTTCTCCTACCAAGACTCGACAATGAAGAGCTAATTACAATTGGCTGTGCCCTGCGCTCCTTTGATGAGCCCTAATTGGCCAAATCATTCCGGTTTAGTGACGTAGAGGGCAATTACTACAACAAATTAATTAGACAAGAGATCGTGCCAATCGTAAAGTCTCAGATAACTTTGTAATGTTATGAAATTGACACAAACTGAGGAGAAGTTCAGCAAAAGTGTTTTCCTTCATAATCATCAGCCAAAGTTTCCTACTCCGTCCATTCCACTTGTACCCCATCATTTCCCTCCTGTTCCATTGATGAGCATCGCCTATTATTGCTGCAGCATCATATGCTCTGTGTAGTACAGGTCGTCTTCAGCATATGATACAGGTCGTGAAAACTGCCGATCATACAGTGTAACGAGAAATCTATCTAGCCATTTTTTTTACGTGTTTATGTACATCTTTACCTCGTTTTGCACGTGTTCGTCTTTTATGGATTCAATCCACTCGGTGATACATGCTCTATGATCTGTACGCTTTGCTGAACATATCCAAATTATTTTCATTACTCAAACATTTTTTCTGCCTTGATCACATAATCTCATGATAAAATGCTAGACTTAAACACACCAGATAATTCTAAGATCAAGAAGGGTAGGGAGGCTCCAGCGCTTTACATTCGGCTGCAGAGACTGTGACCTTTTACCTCAGGAGTTGCACTGCTGGGAGTGAAAGTTGGGAGGTCCATCGTTCGTGATACATAATTCGTAAGGATCTCTAACTTTCGTGTCTCTCCACCGGCGTGTGTGTCTTAGTTTCACAGTGCTTCGTCCTCTGGTCTCATCATGAGCGTAGCAGATGAGGAATATGGGAAGGAGAGAGAGAGAGAGAGAGAGAGAGAGAGAGAGAGAGAGAGAGAGAGAGAGAGAGAGAGAGAGAGAGAGAGAGAGAGAGAGAGAGAGAGAGAGAGAGAGAGAGAGAGAGAGAGGGAGGGAGGGAGGCGGTGACAGAGGAATAGAGAGTCTATGAGAGAGATGAAAAGAGAATTAGAGAAAGAGGGAAGAGACGGAGAGTATGAGAATGTTAAAGAAACTGAGAGCCAGTTAGAACAAATAGGTAAGAATGTCAGTGAGAGAGAAGAAGATAGAGATAGATTCACTGAGAATGACAAACAAGAGTTAATGAGACAGAATAAAAGAAAGTGAGAGAGAAAAAGGAAAAGAAAGAAAGAGAAGGATAGCTCTATATACACACTCAAACCCCTATCATCACCTCATCATTCTCCACAAAGTTCTCACATGCTTAACTTCCTCGCCACTGTATGTCATCACCCACCCTTCCCTCCTGCCCACAATCAACTAATTCTTCTATTATTCCCCCATTCATTCTGTCTACCCTCTCTCCCCTAACACAGAGCTACTGTCACTGCTTCCATTCGGTCTTTTAGCACATGTTCACCCCTCCCTACGTTTTCTATGTACGATGCATCAGAGGGGAAAAAAAATACCATCGTCTCTCCCCTCTTCCAAAACACACACTCGCATTCGCTGTCTCTACCCTTGTCGAGCGTTATTGCTTTCCTTGACCGTATCCCTCTGGTCGATTCTTCATCTACCATTCTCTCAGCACAACCAATGAAGAAGAATTCAACACACATGTAATTTGTATCTCCTTTAGTAGTATCATGTGGGTTTACCCATCATCTCTTGATATGTAACATCATTCCCATCTCCTTTACTTACAGGCAATGTACTTCAATTTATTTCTTATAATCTCTTTCAATCTCTTTCTCCCTTAAGTTCACGCCTAATCATCATTCAGTGTTGGTCATTGTTTAGCTGTGTTACTCTGATATTCTTGTACTATTCTAAATACATGTTTCTCAAGCAACATACTCTCACCATCCTACTCTCTTCTCGTTTTCATTCTAAAAATGTGCAAACTTTTCCCCCTTTTAGTTTACATTTCGGAGTTCTCTACAGTTCTCTCTCTTTCTCTCTCTCTTCTTTGCTCTCATGTTTGAAAACTTTATACCATTTTCTTCCTCATTTCTAGCAATCTTTCTCACGAAATACGATGAGGCATGAAACAGCATATCTTTGGAAATCATGGATTCCTCACTCTCTTCAATCATTAAGTCATTTTCGCCCTCCTATAGATCACCCTCTAAGCTCCCAGCATTCTCTATGCACTCAACACCCAACTGTCAACTTACCATCAAATCCCTAGCTCATTACGGAGTGGACTTGCATCTGTGAGTCCAAACATTAGCTTAAGACGTAAAGCAAGTCATTAAAGGGTTCCCATCCAAAGGATTAGAGAATGTCTTGGTTTTGCTTGTGTGTGTGTGTATATATATATATATATATATATATATATATATATATATATATATATATATATATATATATATATATATTTGTCATTTCTTATTCAGAGAATCATTTGAACGACCGAGCCTTTAAGAAGAGGGGAAAAAGACAGAGAACTCAAAAACTGTCATGATTAAAAGGCAAAGACAACTGGGAGTATGGAAATATGCGAGAAAATTTTGGCCATATAATATGAGGAAAAAAGAGCATAACTGAAATAAAACCAGCTCGATCCCAATGGTGTATGGGCACCTACGGTGAAAGATGTGAATGGAAAGTCTAACAGTAATACAGAGGATAAACACTAGAACACAGAACAGGAGATAAGTAAGAAATGTGAATACAGTTGAACGTTTGATAAGGCCGGTGTAAGAACTCATAATGAAGCCTTGTTAATTAAAGGATAATCTACGAAGGAGAAATGATCTTAAGCAAACGTAACAAAAATGATGATCATAGTAGACACAAAAATCAGTCAGGAGTATTCATTTTCTGAGAGATTATACATAATTCCCTAAGCGTGGAAATAATGACTGATAATCTACAGGGGATGGGGACGATTACTGATGATTCGAAGATATGATGACTAAAGAGGACATACCGGGGATGTAACGGTAGTGATTATTGAGGAATTGGTATTACGCTGAGAAAGAATGAAATAGTGAGGGAAAAATCAATATTACTCGACGAGAATGAGAAAATTGTAGCGTGAATGTGAGAGGCGGCTCACCACACAGAGAGAGGCAAACCTCAGTACCGACAGAATAAACAGAGAGTGTTGGGAGAGGGGCTAGTTAATGACCCTGTGTTCTCTCATTTGTAACGTTGGGAGAGTGCAAACGAAGGCAGGAACGTAATGTTACAAAAATATTCGAATAGATGGACACGGTCAGAGTACTTCAACGGAGGGGAGATGGGGAGAGAGAGGATAGATGTGGGAACAACTGAGGAATTAGTTTGTTTGGGGCAAGTGGGGGAGGCTAGGGTGGTGATGAACAAGACTGGTGAAGCTATATATATGTGGTACAACTGTAAAGGCCATGACTGAGGTATATTACTTCTCTTCCTCTTCATTTATCCGATTCTTAAACTACAAATTAGTGAAGCAATGTGAAACAAGCGTTCGAATCTGAACAGACAAGCGAAAATCTTTGAAACGCGACTTTCATCTGAAGACAATGGAATCAGCAACTTCGTGCTCAGCTGTCAACGTGTGTGGGTGCTGCAGTGGTAGAACGAGTCTGACAAATTCTAAATCCTCGCCATATCACGTCCATTTCTGATCTAGATATTGATAGTCCGGAAGCTGAAGTAATTCATATGTGGGAGATGATTAAGATTAGATGTCCTTCAACTTTCTCATAACACGAATAAGTATTAAGAATAGCGTGTCTTTTGGAATTTACTCACTTTTCATTCTTTTATATATCGAGGCCTTCCCGTCAAGTCAATAAAACTGGCCTGATGGAGTAAACTTTTGTGAGTGTGTGTGTGTGTGTGTGTGTGCGCGTGTGTGTGTGTGTGTGTGTGTGTGTGTGTGTGTGTGTGTGTGTGTGTGTGTGTGTGTGTGTGTGTGTGTGTGTGTGTGCGCGTGTGTGTGTGTGTGTGTGTGTACCAAAGTAAACATGAACATATATGCGTTATCATGGTTATATGTATTTTTCGAAATGTACATATTTTCAATAGCACTTACAGTATTTGCTTTCTTTAATTTAATTTTCAGAATTTCAAAACTCATTTCGTATTTCTAAGAGCTATAAGTATATTAAAATATCGTCATTGAAAACTAGTCATCAAGAAGCAAAAATTTCCTTTTGCATCGAGTGTATAGTAAGGTAGAAAAAATTTAGATACTTTTCTCTTCTTTAAACTCGAGTTCTGTTTGAATACCCAGAGCTGAATGTAGCCTGCCACACTGGAACTTAAAAGACTGGCAAGAAAGAGAAACTAACAAAGCTCAAGATTTTGCAATATGGAAAATATGAGTGAACAACATTTTCTTCTTGTACAGTGAATTAGATTGCAAGTAAATATTTCATAAGGGTATATATACCTCTCTCTCTCTCTCTCTCTCTCTCTCTCTCTCTCTCTCTCTCTCTCTCTCTCTCTCTCTCTCTCTCTCTCTCTCTCTCTCTCTCTCTCTCTCTCTCTCTCTCTCTCTCTCTCTCTCTCTCTCTCTCTCTCTCTCTCTCTCTCTCTCTCTCTACATATATATACATATATGTATATATATATATATATATATATATATATATATATATATATATATATATATATATATATATATATATATATATATATATATATATATATATATATATATATCTTCTTTCTTCTTTTCTTTCAAACTATTCGCCATTTCCCGCATTAGCGAGGTAGCGTTAAGAACAGAGGCCTGGGCCTTTGAGGGAATACCCTCACCTGGCCCAATTCTCTGTTCCCTCTTTTGGAAAATTAAAAAAAATGAGAGGGGAGGATTTCCAGCCCCCCGCTCCCTCCCCTTTTAGTCGCCTTCTACGACACGCAGGGAATACGTGGGAAGTATTCTTTCTCCCCTATCCCCAGGGAATATATATATATATATATATATATATATATATATATATATATATATATATATATATATATATATATATATATATATATATATATATATATATATATATATATATATATATATATATATATATATATATATATATATATATATATATATATATATATATATATATATATATATGAGGCAGTGGCTTCGTTGCTTTGACACAGACTTGTTGTGTCACACGATTAATGGATAATGAGCCAGCAGAACTTTCCCTCTCCCGTCTGCCACATTATCTGTTCGTGGAAAGTTTGCAGAGATGTATTTGTGTGGTTGTTGCACCCATGGCCTTAACACACGAGAGTCCAGTAGTTAAGCCTAGATACAGAGTCCAGAAAAAGTCCAACTGGCACGTCTTGTTGTAGCTTTAGCCTTGATAGAAAGTCTCGGATAGTCCAGTAGACGTGAGCCTATCTTGTGAGGGATGATCTCACGTCTAATTAAGAGAATTAAGCTTGGAATTTGCACTCACTCTGACCTGGTGCATTTAAACATATTCCTCTGGGTAAATGCATAAGACTAGCTTTGGAAAGATACATACATAATAAATGGTATTACAATTCTCTATTCTCTCTTCGCTCTGTTTATCTAAATACATAACAGGTCACTCAGAACACTTCTCAGAGATACACTCAACATATTCGCAGTATATCTCATATCAAAAAACAGCATCATGATCCTGAAATCTTAAGCATAATCACAATATGTTAAGAGGAATAGAGGAAAAAAAAAAGCTAAAGCGACGATAAATAAAATTCCAATTCCACAAAAGCACGTAAGAGTGGTTAGTTAGGAAGATATTTTCTGTTTCCCATTTGCCTGTAGAGACACCAAGGTCAGCTCTACCAGAAGTACGATACCTGCAGAATACCAGGCAAACCAACAATACCAGGAATACCAGACTGAGATGCGAACTCTGCTTCCTCTTGACTGAAAAACATCAAACGTTGCCTTCTACTGTTTTCGCTCTGAGCGTCACAACTCACAGAAAATATTTCACAGATGTGTCTCGTCTTCAGTCTCGTGAACAAGAGGTATTAGATGTGTCCGTATGTTCTTGTGTGTGTGTGTGTGCGCGCTCGCTAGGACTTGAGCATACTTTTGTTCTTGCAATGAACACACACACACACACACACACACACACACACACACACACACACACACACACACACATACACACACATGGCATCCTTGCTTCTCAACACTCTGACTTAACAGCATTTACTTACTGCACTTACAGAAATGAAATGCAAATGTAACTGCACTAATGTTTTTGTGTTAATGTAAGATATGATAGATATATACGACAATCTACTCTCCAGCTGATTTGTGTATATGTGTGAAATGTGTTTCTTGCAGTTTCACGTTCTGCTCAAAAGAAAGAAAATGCAAAGAAACGTCATTATCAATCCCACAGTCAAGCCAATGTCTTGAATAATGAAGTAAAAACTATCATATGATCAAGCTCAAATCATAAAGTACAAGCGAGTGAATGATTACAGCGGCTAACGACGCAATTATGGAAATCCTCCTCGAAAACTTCAACATCCGTGAGACATAAACATGAATCCTTGACCTTACTTAAACATAAACACACTTACACAAACACCAAAGTGTTTTCTCTCACAGAGAAGCGCCGAGCTTCATTTACACGAGCACTCAGAGGTTGGAAGGAACGCCCATCTCGATGTTAAAGATAAAGTCACTTGTTTTCTCTTCAGAAGAAAGCTTCTTTCCTGCTCCGGTGCGCGACCCTGGCCACAGTCGTGCTCTTGGCTATATACACTCAGCTTCAAGGCCCTCACACCACTGTAAGGATACTCCTGGGGAAAAAATCAATAACATGGGAACAGAGGCGCGAATCCCGTATCATAACAGCGTGCGGACTCCTCCTCCTCCCGTGCCATAACACAGCGTGCGGACTCCTCCTCCTCCCGTGCCATAACACAGCGTGCGGGCGACTCCTCTTCCCGTATCATAACACAGCGTGCGGGCGACGAACTCTTCTCGTATCATAACACAGCGAGAGGAAGATTCCTCTACAAAAGCGACGGCCACGTACAAGATCAACGTATACGTACGGATGGTTCTTCTGAAAGACGCACGGACGACCTTCTGCAATACTAGCGAATAAGTACATCAGCTCTCCGCAATATGAAGCTCTACATACAGAGGAAGCCCTTGCAAGACGACCCAATACGTGCAAACGACCCTCTGCAAGACGAACGACTCCGGTAAATCCTCATCCATCCTTGAAATTGAAGAACCAAATGACGCCGTCTACATTCGTTAACTTTGATGGAAAAACACGAGACGAATTTTTTTTTTTACTTTCGTTAAAATAGAGCCAAGTTGGGCACAGGATACTAACTCACGTGAGGTTACAGTCAGGCGGCCCCTCAGTGGCTCCTGCAGGTCAGAAAGGCATTTCCAGCACCTCTTGCACGTCAGGGGAATGTCTCTAGTGCTTCCTATAGGTCGGAAGGGCGACCCTAACGGATCCTGTAGGTCAGATGGGTATCCCTAGTGACTCCTGCTGGTCGGATTGGTGACTTTGATGGATCCTGTAGGTTCGAAAACATTTCCAGCATTTCCTGTAGGTCTATAGGGAGTTTCCGGCACCTCTTGCCAGTTCAGTAGGACATCTGTAGATGATCCTGCTGGTCTGAAGGACGTCATCTCCAGATCCCTTTCCTTTGTCAGCCAGTAGGATGAGCTATGAGCAGATGATGTCTGGCGTGATGTCGTTTCTCATGATTACTATTTCAATTGTTTTGGCATTTTCAGAAGTAGAGAGAGAGAGAGAGAGAGAGAGAGAGAGAGAGAGAGAGAGAGAGAGAGAGAGAGAGAGAGAGAGAGAGAGAGAGAGAGAGAGAGAGAGAGAGAGAGAGAGAGAGAGAGAGAGAGAGAGAGAGAGAGAGAGAGAGAGGAGGGTGCTCGTCGCTGTTGTGCACACCAATGCCCGTGATCAGTGCTTATCCATAAAAAGCAATTGTCTCCCTAACAATACTCAACATTACTTCATTGTTATTTCCCTGCAGCTGCTATAAATCCCATACATCATGAGTTATCAACAATCACATGTGTTTTTGATTCTGGTTTGTTTTTGTATCATTCACGGAGACAATAGAGGACATGGATCAATAGACTTCGTTACTGTCACCCGAACATGGTTGGGCCAATGGGATGACGACCTGTCGCTGCAGTTGAGACGTGGAGTTGACACAGAGGCTCATAATGAGTGATTGGAATTCCTGAGGAATTGAGGATACTTGAGAATGGTCGTAGCACCATCATGATTGCCCTCATCCAACAAAGGCAGGCAAAGTAGAAGCACCTGGAGATGACGTCCTTCGATGCATCTCTGGGAAAATCAGGCTGTGTGGTTTTAGTTTCGCCAGCAAGTCTCTGATTTAAAGCTGTGACTCTAAGTTAAAGTAGACAGAGAAGGAGACGGGATGGACATGCAACCTGCAGTCATTTCCAGACAATGCCATCCCGCAAAGAATGAGTTTTCCAGACTTCCAGACACTGCGTGGAACACCAGTTATATTGTGATGTCAAGGTGCCAGGTGACTGGAAGTACGGCTATGAATATTTTTCTTGGTTCTTTACATTAAGCAAGAGCTTTGGAGGTGAAGATTTGGGGAGGTGTTTTAGGAAGCGTTCTTGGGAGTGTTAACTAGAGGAACGGGTTTTGAGAATTGAAGAATTCAGGAGTTTGTGGGAGAGTTCTTGGAAGTATTGAGTGGAAGCATTAAATTCAGGTGTAGACTTTGGGAGGTGTTTGTTGGAACCTCCCTGGGACCTCGATGAACGAAAGAAGTTCAGGGAAAGAGAAGATATGTAGGAAGTTTATAGATTCAACGGCCCGTCTCAGGTGATCTATCTTTCGGCTGTTCACAAATAGTTGTCGTTTATTGAATCATATATTCTCTTTCCTTTTTCTGTGGTTATTCTGTATTATCCATATCATTATCGTAGCAACTGATATCATTTTCTTTCTCTCTCTCTTATTACTCTTGATTCATCTGTTATTACTCTTCATCTATTATTCCCACTTTTAGTGAGTATATAAACTTAGAGACCAGAGTGGCATCGACGTAGATGCAGTTAAAGGAGAACAACAGGACACGAACTTAGAAAAATCTTAATGCGACGAACTCAACAGGTGGATAAAGAACGAAGTAATTGTCAAGATATCAAATTAACTACGGCATTGTTTTCCTTCACAACACTGCACCAATGACGAACGTAGGCATTCACATCAGGGCTGACCACATGATAGAGGAAAACTAAAAGTGAAAGAATGTGCTAACCATTTTTCAAGTGAGTGTAGAGTAGATCTGTCTCTTAAAAGAAAGCAGATTGTAGGAAATGGGCAAAACATGAGAAGGGAAAAAGAGTTCTAGAGTCTACTTGTGGAAGGAAAGAAACAGACATCGCATCGGGAAACCTTGTAGTTTCCAAGTAACACAGGTGGTTGATAAAGTTTCCCCAGACACGAACCCTCATTCTTAGACACTTCGTCCTCCCTAAACACATTCTCACAATTGTTATATGATAATCACATTGGCTATTTATCTCGCTGGCTTAGCAACAGGCTAACCTAAGAAAAACAATACACCTCGTCCTTTATGTCACCCCAAGCCATACAGTAACAAACAGGAAAACACTCCTTAACGATTGCAAAGCAAGTCAGAAAAGATTCGAACCTATAGATGGAAAAATACCTTTAGTGGGAATCGCAAATAACGTCCTCCGGAAGACACCATAAGATCTCTTAGTCTCTCTTCATGACCTTGAGCAAACGCTGGGTAGCAGTTGTTCTAACTACAAGTATTTGAAATGATAAACATAAACAAGAAAACACCTACAACAAGTTTTCTATCAGTACTGAACAGACTATAACAAGGATGCTATTACATGTTTTCCTTCGGTTATCTATCAAGTGAGAGCATTCGACAGTGAGGATTAACAGATTTCAGACTTCCAGTATCATCACCATAGGGACCAGAGCCACTTCTGCCAACTCACTCTGGCGGTGAAGCCCTCGATGCTGATGCGACAGGCAGCCGCGTTAGTTCCTCACCCCTTCAGACTGGTTCATCTCTAGACACCAATTCTACAGAAGATTCCTCCAGCTGACGCCTTGATAGCCTCCTACCAGTACCCAGCCTCCACACACGGCCCCCACCAGTCGACCTAACTTCTCGCCGTGGCCCCTTTCTGTGTCGAGCCCCAGCTGCTTTAATTGACTGCCTAAATACTGATGAACTTCGAGACACGACGGCAGAATCCTCTCTTCGGAGCCTCATGCTGTAATAACAACACTCATCAGATGTAAATGGTCTGGTGTAGTAACATCCCAGAGACGGTGGCACAACTTCAGCTTTAAGAAGATCAACTTATTTCCGAGTTAAGATGGGGACCTGGTACGTCGACCTGGAAACCTTGAAGTCTCGGAGATAGTCAAAATCATACACATAGATTCAAGGCATATACATAAACATGATTATATATAAACATAAACTAGTTCTACATTGAGTGTAATATCAAAACTCAGTTGTTGATATTTATGCAACGTCAAATTCGTTGAACGATATATGTGTATGACTTTCATAGTATGGTACTGTACTACACATGCTTAAACACGAAAGAAATAGACCATGTTCAGTACTTCCACATAACCCAGGTGGGCAGGAAGAATACAGACATGTGCAGTGTCTCTGTGTGGCAGCTGATAAGACTATGCTGCCCAGTGAAGATCATTGTCCTCGGAAACTTGATAAAGAGGAAATAAGACACGTAAGATAAGAACTTCATGTAAGAGACAACTCACAATCATAAGAGTAAGATAAGACAACGAGGAAGATCTGGTGGGCAGGAGTTGACCAGATTCTCAGTGTTGAGTGTACACTAATAATGGGGCTTACAAAATAACAATAGACCGTATTTTGAGAAAGATGCTCATATATATATATATATATATATATATATATATATATATATATATATATATATATATATATATATATATATATATATATATATATATATATATATATATATATATATATATATATATATATATATATATATATATATGTATATGTGTGTGTGTGTGTGTGTGTGTGTGTGTGTGTGTGTGTGTGTGTGTGTGTGCTCTTGTATAAGATCTTGCCACAAAAGATCGAGAAATATGATTGTCACTTTTCACCGTTGAAGACACATATGACGTCATTTCCCCTCGTTAAACCGGCGTGAAAGACAAACAACATATCTGTTGATCATTAGAATGAAGCTGAATCGTCTGGAGCGGAGTCAGGGGTAATAATGAGTCCGTCTACGCTCATAAAGATCTCTTCATGGGGAAAATGTGTCGTCCCTCCAGCGCCTTCTGCAGGTGAAGGTGGTGGTTGATACCAAACTCACACACGCCCTGGGAAGGACGAAGTTCTATACCTAAACTCAAAAGCCCCAAAGTGTTATCAATACTTGCTTTACCACAATTACCATCACAATTGATTACCCTTGTTTGCCCTTGATGATTACCATTATTTTCACTGTCAGCAAATTGTTTATCTTCAGATCACCACATCCTAATTCAGAATCTTGACACTTGAGCTTTCCCTAACATTTTACAGTCAGGAAATTGAATATGTCTGAGAAGTATGTTTATAACAGCAGTAAGTACCTCATCCAGGGGTATATCAGACATCACTCCGATCTAGATTTATCTAATGTAAAAAAGATTAAGTTTAAAGTCATGATAAAGGCATACCACACAAGAGAATTTTATTCTTAAACTCACTGAAAGGCATTTCATTCCTTTGAGATGTATATTTCCTGAAACTGTGTGACGTTCAGGCTATAGTTCACTCTGATGGGGAGTTGCATCAATTAGCCTTCACTTTGATTGGTAGTTGCGCCAGTGATCCTTCTCTCTCACTGTTAGCTGTGACCGTGATCTTTCACTCTGATTGGTAATTGCAACAGTGATCCTTCACTTTGATTGATGGTGGCAACAGTGATTCTTCGCTCTGATTGGTGGTCGCAGCTATGATTCTGCCTTCTGATTAGTGGTTATACGGTCGCTGAAAACCTATCATTTTCACATTTTCTACATTGTTTATCATAACTTTTTCCGTTTCGTTTTATTTTGCTTTTCTTTCCATTTCTGTTTCTTGTGTGTATGTGTGTGTGTGTGTGTGTGTGTGTGTGTGTGTGTGTGTGTGTGTGTGTGTGTGTGTGTGTGTGTGTATGTGTGTATGTGTGTGTGTGTGTGTGTGTGTGTGTGTGTGTGTGTGTGTGTGTGTGTGTGTGTGTGTGTTTGTGTGTGTGTGTGTGTGTGTGTGTGTGTGTGTGTGTGTGTGTGTGTGTGTGTGTGTGTGTGTGTGTGTGTGTGTGTGTGTGTGTGTGTGTGTGTGTGTGTGCACCGGAGTGTCTTCAAGAATACAGCCATCAAAGTTGAAAGGTAAATGGTCAATTAACCCACTTAGCACCTATCTTAACAGGTAATTGGACCCTTTCTAGCGGGACCTAGGAATTTTGTCTTAATGTAAATAATTTCCCTTGCAAATCACAGGCCAATTCTATGCCTATTACAAGCCAGCGAGAATAACTGAAGCATACCATATTTCATGTATACCATTTCATGTATACCATTTCATGTATACCATTAGAATAGATAACTACACACACACACTGTCAAGTCATCCCCCCCTAATTTCCTTCCCAGTTACGATGATCACAACCTCAAAATTCCTCCCCCCCCCACAACCAGTCTCCTACAAGCACCTGGAGACGGAAGCAAGTGCTTGCGACGTACCCTGGCGTACCGGAGCGTACCGTCGTAGTAGACCTTGGTGTACCATAACGTACAAACACTACTGAAGAAGACGGGAGACCGACATAAAAACCAACACTCTATTGAAAGCTGAAGAGATGAATGACATCATTTACCGTCGTTATAGAAAACGAGAAACGACCGGAAGTGTAAATTTCTTTTATTGAGACTGAGTCAACAGTTTCTGGTGGAAAAAATAAAGATATAAGTCTTCCCAAGACGTGCTCAAGAAATATTAGAAAGTTGGTGTGGCCATGAACGCTTAATGTGGGGATATAACACACGAGTTATTTGATGCATTTAAACCTATGTAAATTACACACACACGCACACACACACACACACACACACACACACACACACACACACACACACACACACACACACACACACACACAAGACTTACCTACACATCTTTCTAATGAGGTACAACTTACATATCTTGCACACGTATTGAAACACATTAGCCGACTGTAGGTCAGCCGGTATCGTATGCTTAAATCCGAACCAGTTGTCGTTGATATCAATTCTAATCATAAACGATGCTTAAACAGCAAATTGAGTGTAAAATTCTCAAAGTAAATTCTAACAATCTATTTCAGATACCAAAGCTTTTATTCCAAACGAACGGAACAGACACAGATGTAACCTCCCTCTCGGCCATCAATAACTGTTGTCTGGCGAGTGTTATGACTTTACAAAGTTACTCACCAATGTAAGTGTCAACAGATTTACTGCAAAATCCTTTTGACGTCAGCGTTTGTTGCAAGGAAATGCTGATGGTAGTGAAGATATGTGTAACGAGAGTGAATTTGTTCAGTTGTTTTCACTAGAAAGACGTGTAGGTAAGTCTTGGTTGTGTGTGTGTGTGTGTGTGTCCAAGAGACCACCGAGTTGTACGTTGATAATTCACATCAAACACAAACAGTTTTTCTGGCACGTAAACCCCTCGTATGTTTGTAACAAAAACCATTACGCTAAAACACAACTTTTTCCAGATATCTGAAAAGTTCCTTTTCGTCTCAAAAACAATGTTTCTCCTTTTAGAGAAAATGAATTCTAAAGTTCAAAGACAAAGCCTGGCACAACACAACAAGAACCTAAGCAGAAGCTTATTGTAACCTCGCAACCTAAGAAGCTTTTATCTCGAAGGTTAAACTTTGAATAAACTCTAGTACGGTTTCCCACTGCATATTTTAGGGGATCGAACAAGGTCCCTCGAGGTCTGGTGAAGAGGGTCTGTGGCCACCATCCTCATAAATCCCATTCAGGATTATTTTCTTTTTCTTTACTTTTTTTTCCCCAAACGTTTAGAGGAGGAAAAACCATTTTCCATCCTCCTTCTAGAAGATAAAGTCCATTTAGTTTTTTCCAACGATTATCCGCCATATTTCGCGTCCTCTCCGTTGGCATAGCGAATGTAAATTACATTATTAATTTTTTATACGCTCTTGATTGAAGTGGATTTATGTAGGTCTTTCATCCTCACAAGGGTCGAGTTTTTTTCCTGGTTTTATGATAGGGATGCTCATATCTATCTCAATATTTCTTCTTTTTTTCCAGGAATATATCTTCATGATGATAGGAAATTCTGAAGCTATGATTATATATAGCTCAGGCTATCATGGGGTGAAGAGAAAGTCATAAAAATGTTGGAGTGCTAAAAGAACATTTCTTCCGTGAGTATGCGTATATATGTTGTGGGTGTTCTTTCGTTTGCGTATGTGTGTATAGATGTGTCATGATTGTGATTATAGATAGATATATATAGATAGATAGATAGATGGATAGATAGATAGCTAGATAGATAGAGATATAAATCAAAAGTGCTTATAAACCAGAGCCAGAGTGTCGGAAGGATCTGATATTCGATGATCTTAAGCCGGGATCATTAGGAATTATAGCATTCATATATTTTATATCATTACCCTTTCCAACAGGTAGAAAAATTCGCTAATTAGTTTCGCGAAAAAAAATCTTTATAAAAAGATCAAAGTTTTGGGTGGAAAAGATCTAAGGAACTTAAAAGCACCTCCTCTAAATCTTGCAAGTTCGATCTTAGACGCAGGATGGCTTCTGGAAAGTTGCCGTCCCCTGCCCAGGAACTGCAGAAGGTGCCTTGAGACTTGTAGGAGATCTAGGAGTTCCTACTGAAAGCTAGGACAGGTGGCCCTATGACCTATATGAAACACACATGAGGCCATTTGTGCTGGGAGCTAAGATAGGCACCATTGTGGCCCTAATGAGGTAACTAGGAACCATCTAAACTGTGGGTTGCAACGGAAACAGTGCGAAACACACAGGAACCATATAAGCTGGGAGCTGAGATAAGCAGCGCTGGGACCTGCATGAGTTGTTCCACAACCATGTGTATCACAGAACTCAGTAAGCTCTCTCTCTCTCTCTCTCTCTCTCTCTCTCTCTCTCTCTCTCTCTCTCTCTCTCTCTCTCTCTCTCTCTCTCTCTCTCTCTCTCTCTCTCTCTCTCTCTCTCTCTCTCTCTCTCTCTCTCTCTCTCTCTCTCTCTCTCTCTCTCTCTCTCTCTCTCTCTCTCTCTCTCTCTCCACTAAAGGCAAAAAATTTTGATATTCATCATGATTAAGGTGAAAACTCAAGCCATAACTTAACAACTTATGTTCCATCTACTTTTTCATACCTTAAGAAAGAAAAAAAAAGATTAATTTTCATCATGCATCTTCCAACTGCTTAGACAGGATGTGGACTTTCTGACTCTTTCATCTTTTTCCCCAGGATCGTTAGCATATAGTTCTGACAGGAGATCTACGTTCATACATTTCTTTTTAATATACAAGGATGTCCTCTAGTTGTGAAGTGAATTTTACTGAATAATTAAACAAATGAGGCTCCTTCTAAGAACAATGTATATCAATCTATCTATCTATCTATATATATATATATATATATATATATATATATATATATATATATATATATATATATATATATATATATATATGTGTGTGTGTGTGTGTGTGTGTGTGTGTGTATACACACACGCTGCTGTTCAGGTCTGCCGCAGGTGCGGAAAAGCCCTCTGCCTCAGGAGCTGCTGACACCTGCTGAAGGAGCTACAGACCTGCTGGGGGCGCTGACGAGTATCCTGCCCCATAAACTCGCCTGAAGAGTTCTTTATGAATGAAGATGAAGTCTTTCTTCCCTCCCAGTTGGCCTGGAACTGACTCTGCCTCGTTCCAGCGAACATAAGGACCTTCAGCCGATATCATTTCGTCGCATTCACGGACATAAGAGACGCCATTCCTCCCTCTCATGTTGAAAGGTGAGTTTCTATGACTTTCGTCTTCTTAAGGTTTAGTTTAACTTTCTCTCATGACGGAATTCGCTTTTCTATCTCCTCTCTTTTACATCTTTTTTTTCACATTTCCCAAGAATAGCTTTTCGCTTTTCAGATTATCCTCTTGGTTGTGAGTGCATCATCAAGGAAGAATTTGAGATGATATTGAACTATACAAGAGCGTGAAGAAGATATTCATTCTTAATATCTTTTTTTTTCAAATCTTCGTACTTGTGTTGTAAATATGTGTATGTACCATGTTAAGTGTCTCATATGTTGAAGATCTGGTGTTGTACTGCTGTCTGGAGTCTCCCTATATGGTAATACTTCCACAACATTATATTCTCTATCCTACGATTAAACGTCGCCATTACTTACACAATCATAACTTCCAGATTTCGAGAGAGATTTGATGGCATTCTTGAAGGAAAAGAGGGAAAAATGAAAATTTACTTACGTGGGAATAGAAATGTGAATCCCCTATAATGCAGCGTTTAAACGACTCTCTGGGAAAAAGGAAAGGCCCACATAAATCCGAGTGCATGACAAGAATTGAGGCAAATGATTCTATTTACTTTCCCTGATCACGCAAGCAACACGAAGGATAAAATTTATGCTTGCTGGAACGAGACTGAGTAGGCTGGAGTTCACCCCGAAGAAATAAATAGCGCGTCCTCACCTGTGGTTTATGAGGCAGATGGCGCCCCCAAGCACCTCTTGCAGACCTCAACAGCATCTGCTGCGGTTCCAGTACAAGAGGATCCTAAAATCCTTTTACACGTATCGACAGCAACTGCTACGTCACCCAAGAAAAGGTAGTTTCCCGCGTTCTCTCCAGCTCCAGCGGTAGCCACTTCATCTTACTCCGGCACAAGACATCCTTAAAGATATTCCTGCTGGTTCTAGCGATGACTACCGTGGGTTCTGGCATATGACACCTCTAGAATCCTCCTTCAGATCTCAACAACGCCCTATGTAGGTTCAAGTACGAGAGGATTTAAAGATCCTCCTCCAGGTTCCAGCGTTGTCCACCATAGCTTGAGACAGGTCCCAGCGATGACTGTCGTAGCTCTCATTCTCTCTGGTCATGCGAACTTTTATATGTCTGTATGCTGTGTGCATCAGTCATGTCTTCACTTATAGTACTCAATTTATATATTCTAAATGTGTGTGTGTATGTGTGTGTGTGTGTGTGTGTGTGTGTGTGTGTGTGTGTGTGTGTGTGTGTGTGTGTGTGTGTGTCACTATCATAAGCCTATTATGATGAGATAAACTCGTGAAAATTTCTAAACGATTTGGACCCCAGTATCGAAACACCAATATAACGGTGGCAATTATTTCTGTCAAGTGAGGATTACTATATTCCCTAGTATGAAAATCTCTATCTATTTATCCCGCAATATCAATTTAACTATATTTTCCATTGCCCACGTAACCAGTGACTATCAGAGCTACACACTGGGTATGGTATACGGAGAAAAACATTATATTACACTATCCAGTTCCAGACTCATTATTGTCAGAATTCTCTGCAGAGTTTTGGTACACAAGTGTAGTAATTGCATACTATCATTGTTTTCCTATTCTATCATCACTACAATGGCTTCCATAGCGAGATTTTTCACTCGTTTTCGTCCATTTAAAAGGTATTAATGTCTAGCATTCAATTTTATGACCAATCCTAAAAAAAAAATTTATGATAATACTAAGGTTTCATCATTCAAAACAAATGATTATTTACTTCACCTCTGTAATATATCTAGTAAAATATGCAGATATAGTTATTTTCAATACATCAGGGTATTCAGTGATATATATATATATATATATATATATATATATATATATATATATATATATATATATATATATATATATATATATATGTTTGTATTTCCAATTTACTTTGTTCGGTTCCATGGAATTTTCACAATTCTTCACATAACTTTATCCCTTAGAACTTATCAAACATTTTATAATCAGATTAGTTTTTATAGAAATATTGTTCATGTTTCATTTACCTTAAACAAGAACCTCCTCGTTAAGGCAATGCACGAAATCAATACACTAAAAGCATGAACAACAACAAAGAGAATCATTGATCACAAAGGATGAATGATTTTCCCGTACCATAGTGAACGCTGCCGGTCCGGCCCTGGTAGGGTCCAAACAGTTATAATGTATCCATAAACTTCAGAGAAGCCAGAACCAAGCACCTCGCATAATGGCAGGATGTACCAGATCAAATTCTGGGGTGATTTACCTAAGCCACTTTCTGACTGATGAGGTTTGCGAGTCAAATGATTCTATATCTCATATCTCCAAACCATAAATTCCTGGTCCACGATTCCTATTGTTAATATCAAACTCCGCAACGTACCTTATGACTGAACGATGCAGACAAAGCTCCGAGGGGAATTAATTCTTCGTCTCCCTCTATTGCATCATCAAATCCAACAATAATGTCATCTGCAACACGATAAGTATTCACGTAACACAATCCAGTTAACTCTGAAGACGTCCTCTTAGTATTTATGATTAAGAATCTTGAACTAATCTACAGTGACAGAAAACCACAACCTAAGAAGAGATGCATACGACAAGACACTTTGTAATCAGTCATGAATAATGATAAACTATTGATTTAAAAATGGTTTTCCTAAAGAACCATTAACTATGCCTCGTTACAATGAATGGCCCACTTCCTCCTAGTAGTGAACTGGGTTATGCAATTTCCAGCACTTTGATGATATTCCTAAGAAATAAATAGTTTATGCATCGGTTGTAAATAAGTAATGAGGGAGCTCATCATAATGAAAGACTGCGAGTCTTCACTCAATTATACTAAAAATTAAAAACTTTTCCCTCGTTAACATGTTTGACATCATCGAAGAAGAAAGTCATTATCTAATGGAATGGGAATAATTTGCCTACATTTCAGTCAAGAAAGAAAAGAACATAGACTCATATCACAAGAAAATATATTACAGTTTACAAAGAAGGTGACACACCCGAGGCCTTGCCTCAGGTCCTGCCTGCATCTGTTATAACGATCAACACAGGAAGCGCCACTCCGCTAAATTAACCTCTGTTTTCGTCTTCAGTGTCGGGATTTTATAAGCTCCTGATGAGTTCCTTGGCTGTTCCGGCACACATTTTTGAACGAGAATTATTAGCATTTTTCACACTCAGCAAATTCTTACTTCCTTCGCGAAATTACTTCGTGATTTCGACGCCTGAACTTTCCCAACAGCTCGAATATGGTACTTACTTCAGACACATGAAGATTGAATTCTGCAGGTGATAATGTAGGAAGAGTTTGGGAAACACACACATATAATAAGCATTATACACCATTGCACAACGTCCTATCCACAGTAAGGATAAACCTTGAGAAAACGGGTATATACCTTTTGTACTCTTAGAAAGCCATTCTTCGAAAATTCCTGTCCGTTTTCAATCGTTTGTAACCTGACCATTCTTTTTTTCGTAGTCTTATTTTTGCTAATTATTTTACGAACGCAGCTCTTTACTTGTATTTCCAAAATGCTCATCGCAACTTCATGGACGTTTTGGTTCATCATTCAGGTGTAGTCTGGTAAGGCTGCAGACTTTTCTGTGTTTTGGAACGCGTGGGCCGGCAAGCCAATAGACTTTTCTCTTTTGATGAAATGTGGATTAGTGAGTCCAGACTCTTTTGTCTTTTGTTAAATGCTGTCTTTTAGGCACAAACACGTATCTGGGTAAACAAAATCTTGGCAAATCAATAGATATTTTTGTTCACCGGCTAAAGTCTGATTTGGTAAATTCGTACTTCTCTTGCGGTATAGGATATTGGGTAGTAAGGCCTTGGGAATTGTCGCACTTGATCGTCAACATTCTACGGAAAATGTGACTGGGGAAATCCGTAGACTTTTTGTTGCCTTAGTGAAAATGTTGATCAGTTAGTCCCTGGACCACAATGTTCTCTAGCGCCCACTCGTGGTAGTACTCTCCTGCAGCTGGCTTTTGTGTATTGCATAACTCACGTTCGCCCTGTGCCACTGTCTCGATAACGCTGGGAGATTAAATTGTGTCTCATCGTACATATGTCTCCTTTTCCACATAGTGATAAAGAGAAATAAACATGGATTCATATCCAGAATCATCAGGTTTTCACAACAAAAACTTAGGCATACATCCAGACGGTACGATCACCCCAGAGTTCATACAGGGAGACAGACACTAACACCCACATACAGACGTTTTAAACAAACTCCTGCACGTAAACAATTCCCATATTGATAGCCCCTATTCCCCTTCCCTTCCCCTCACACACAGTAATGTATACAACAATAACAAGCTACCATTCTGTATATGAACACCATATGAACATCCTTTCATATAAGAAAAGGAAATCACGAAAGATACAAACAGTACCACTTCCCAGTTACAGCATATTTCATACGCAACTAATGTGCCTCTAACTTCAACCCACTTCCACAAGAGTGGTGTCCTAAGCTATGTAATTACTCCTGAAATTCCCGGAAGAGTCCTCCGTTATATAATTAGTTTCGAAGTTCTCAGAACGACATGATGATATTCCCGGAAGGAAAAATTATAAACTGGAAAACGAATGGCCAACGCCCTGTCACAGGGAAATGAGCAAACGATGCACCAGAAGACTGGGATAATTCTCTGTTATACCAACTTCGATCTCAGACGCCGAAGAAAGGAATGGTGTATTTTTCTTCCTTATACAAGTGAGAAAGAAAAAACAAAGGATCGGGTTTTACATTTCTTCAAATGAGACTAAGTCGACTGCAGACCACTCCAGGAGGACGAGAGAGTTCATCTCCACTCATAAAAACTCTTTGTCTGAGTTTATGAGGAAGATGGACCCTCGGTTCCTGCTTCTGGTCTCGCAGGCGCCTCATAGCTTCTCGGGACACAGGCAAGGGCATCTTAACCTTCGTTTAAATGTTTAATTCGACTAAGAACAATTGCAATTCTCTGGTTGAACTTACCGTGGATCATTTTGCCACAAGGTCACAAGTCCAGTTTCCCTTAAGTTCTCTGGTCCATTTGACAAAAGGTCTCCAGCCAAGTTTATTATAGGTCCTGTGATCTAGAGTGCCATGCATTTTATCAGTCCGGTTTCTCATAATCTTCTCTAATCCATTTTGTCATAAAGACTTTGATCCAGTTTATTGTAAATTCTGTGGCCCACTTTTCCATAATTTCCTATTCCTGTTGTCATGATCTCTGGTTCAAGCGTCATAATTCTGTAGGTAAGGTTTCCAAACGTTCTCATATTCAGATTAATAAACGTTCTCATGTTCAGGTTACCAAACGTTTACAGGTTCTGATTGACATGCGTTCTCTGGTCCAACAGCAGTGTTGTTCAGTAATTTCATTGGTCTAGTATGAAGTAAGTTCCTCCTTGGCCAGTCGGACTTGTTCTGAAGTTCATGTTGCCATTTGTTCTCTCGTTCACTTTTATGGAAGTTCAGTATCCCATTGCCTTAAGGTCTCCTATTCACCGCAAGTTCTTTCTGGTCCAATTGCTGAATGTTTTCTGTACCAGTCTGCTACGGTTTCCAAGACTGGTCTATCTTGCCATTATTTCAGTCCACGTTGCCAGGGATATTGACGATTTTTGGCTTCTACAACACATGGTTCAGCTTAAAGTAGTTCATATTTCCTCCCACCAGAATAACATCCTAAGTCAAACTAATTTCTTTACTTCTCATCGTAAAGATGTTAATTACTTCAGACATATGAATATCGAATTCCTATTGGTCATATTATTCACGAGCAAATACTTTCCACAGAGTTCATTAACAATATTTCCCCTCGGACACCTTTCCAAAATTTCCACAGGATATAAATTGCCTGTTATGTACAGCTGCGTAAATACATAAAATTTTTCCAATTAAGGAAATTTCCTCGAAAAGAGAAGCTAAGTTTACGAAGATTATTTTTCAAGGCTATTTTAAGGCTTAGACTCAGGTAATACTAATATCATATATATATATATATATATATATATATATATATATATATATATATATATATATATATATATATATATATATATATATATATATATATATATATATATATATATATATATATATATATATATATATCCTCGAATATGAATTACAGTAAGTGATAAATATGATAAAGGTGTTTCAGTCATTTCTGTTTAATCCATTACCTAAATAAGACAGGAATCATCCAATCCGTTTACTCGTAAAACATTTGAGATTTTGATCGTTTACATATGGCTATCAGTACTTCCCCCCTTGACCTGGGGACACATATAAACTCGTTGAATGTGTGAGAGTTTCCCGGGGAAAGGACGATGCCTCGTATATTTCCGTTGAAAGTTTTAGGGTTGGCTGACTGAATAATGGCAAACAGAACTTTCACTTGTTAAACCTATGAGGATAAGCTTGGGCGAATGATAGTAACAAATTACTTCAGTTATGTATTATAAGATTCAAAAGTAAATGCAATGGATGGTGCAACGAAGTCAAACGTCACAACAATATCATTCACACCTCCTTCCCAGACCCTCTTATCTGAATGTAAACAATGTCTCAATATCTAAGGTAGACTCTATAGTTCATACAAAATATTATCTGTTACAATATCAAAATCCATACACATCTATCGATTTGTCAGCGGTGACTATGTTGGCATGTAATTTCAGAAAAAGCTCACGGCATAATAATTCTTTAAAGCAATTTCTTCTCAAAAACCCATTGATGGTGAAGCGTTATTATCAAAATGCTGATATTCAGGAAATACTTGATACAAGAACTGCACTCTTCAGTTTCTTTACACCAAGAGAAACAGTTTTTAGATAAGAAAATGATACATCAAACTAATATAAAACATTGTCGATGGAAACAAATTTACAGGATGCATTATATGCAAATATCTGTACTCGGCAAAGCTGAAAGCAATGCACTGCGATCGTCCCCATTTTTCAGAGTGAGCAGCAATACCCCGAGCACACAATATCAGGCGTTTTTGAACCCATTATCTAGCAGCTTGGAATATACCATTATTGGACACCCGAACCTTTGTGGGGAAGGAAATGGTCGCCATTATCGTTAACTCAGTCACTACAACACAGACAACTTTCAGGAAAATAAAGAAATAGAATGATAGTCACTGAAATATCTCATTAAAAATCAATTCTCTTTCCGCAGTACAAACCTATACGAAAGTAGGAAATGAATGTTATATCTATATATCCTCAGAATTTTTGTATATGTCTTTATCTTTATATCAATATATATATATATATATATATATATATATATATATATATATATATATATATATATATATATATATATATATATATATATATATATATATATATATATATATATATATATACACATCCTGTTTTTCATTTCATTCTGTATACATGGCTTCATATAGCATGATTTGGGAGACCCCTTGTGGACACAAAACCATTCACTTAACAGCTGATAGTCTGTTAGTTTCCCCTTGCCATAAAACCTTATTGGGTTCTTTGGACCCCCTGCTATTTTTACTATAGATATGGTAGTTCACGCAATACAGAAACATACCCAAGAAATTCTTTTCTTACACTGATGGAGCTAGATCATGTTCATAAGATTCAAATATTTGGTGTTTATAGTTTTTCAAGGACAATGTTGAGATTCGAATATGTCGGCGAAAAATTATTACACACATCACGTCAGTGCCTTTACAATCTACGATTTTGATAACGTCATCTATTAACAAATAGATAACGAAGTATCAGCATTAACGTCATAAGAATTCTATTACCCCTTGTCATATAGTTTCCGTTTTCGTTTTTATATCTCTGATTTAACTAAATCTGTGTATGTATTTTCCACTCAGTGACAAAGAAAATACAGATTGACAATAATGGAGTTTTATCCAACCATGACTCGGTTTTACTAAGAATAAAGAGAAGAAAGAGAAATGCGAAAAGAAGAAATGGGCTTTAGGAATTACCATAAACACAGTGCCCATAAGATCGTATTCTAGACTTCAAGTCAAAAAAACCCAAAGTACACAGGTTATAACCCTATTGCTGAACAGTGGATATTAGAGGAGAGAATTGTTACAATTCTCAGTAAGCCATTACCATCATATATCAACATGTAGGCGCTTTTTAGTAGAAAATAACCATACAGACTTGAACGTGATACAATCTTTACTTGGTTTTGTAAAGCTCATTTCACAAACACAACAAAGTCTACTAAGACTTAAAAAACTATATATGAATAACAAACAGAAGTCTATTGATATCTAGACCCAATTCTCAAAGAAAGTACACGAATAAGTCTATGTTCCATAGACCCACATTTTCTCAAGCACGGAGAAAAGTCTACGGCGTTTTCATCCATGTTTCACTGACTCGGCGAAAAGTCTACGCACAAACCCACCCGCGTTTCATTAAAAAAAATATAAAATATGAGCATGGTACGAAAACATTAAACTACAAAACTTTATCATAATAATCATCACCATTATCATTATCATAAACACATTATTATTATCATTATTAAGATTATTATTATTATCATTATTATTATTATCATTATTATTATCATTATTATTATTATTATTATTATTAGTAGTAGTAGTAGTAGTAGTAGTAGTAGTAGTTGTAGTATTAGTATTATTATTATTATTATTATTATCATTATTATTATTATTATCATTATTATTATTATTATTATTATTATTATTATTATTATTATTATTATTGTTATTATTATTATTATTATTATTATTATTATTATTATTATCATTATTATTATTAATTATTATCAATGCTATTATTATTATTATTATCATTATTATTATCATTATTATTATTATCATTATTGTTATTATTATTATTATTATTATTATTATTATTATTATTATTATTATTATTATTATTATTATTATTATTATTATAATTATTGTTATTATTATAATCATTATTGATATATATCATTATTATTCTTATTATCATTACTACTATCATTGTTATTATCATTATTATCATTATTATAATTGTTATTGTTGTTAACGAGTCGATATTCCTAACATTCTATATGCTCTTGATAATGAAAGAGAATATGATACTATCATTTTCTTCATAAAGATTTATTTGCTTGTTAAGTAAAGACCATACGATAGTCATAACGATGCTTAAGTAAAACTTGAAGTCAGGACACAGATAGAAGTGGAATACATGATATTATGTTAACTGGCGTTTGTCATATGTTTTTTATAGCAATTGTCTCTCGTGGAGGATTATATATTTTTTCTAAGTTCCACCTGCAATTACATATGTGTCTGCAATGCGTGCATATATCATATCATTCTGGTTTTAAGACATAAAATCAAAGCTGTCTTACCCTGAATTCTGTACAATATCTTCAAAAAAGAACTTAGATGGATCTCAAGATCGTACTGAACTCCATTCCATAGACACTTCACATTTCTCTGGTTTCTTGGCTCAGTGTAATCCCGGCACATACTGGCGACGCCTTCATGATCACTGAATATGCTGCAGATATGTTTTACGAGGCGGGGAAACAGCTGATATGGTAAGCATGTCTCTAAACCGGCAAGTGGATGAGGCGACTTGCTGGCTTTAGTGTTTGGCCAAGTGACACGGGTCCGACACTGGCTTTGTTTGTATGGCTTTCTATCATGACACTTTTCCACTCATTCTATTAGAGCCAGGAAATAAAATTTTTCATATATCCACTTGCCAGAATTCACAATGATGCCCAACAACCTATAAACAAAGGTTAAACAAAAAATTCAGTATGCATGTTTTGAGTATACAAGGTCATCAAAGGACAAAAATGTTTTTCAGCTCTCAAAAATGAATACAGTGGAATACAGTGGTACGATGACAGTATATCTGTGCAATCTTATACCTACTTTTGAGAAAAAGATGGAAAACAAACGTACACACACACACACACACACACACACACACACACACACACACACACACACACACACACACACACACACACACACACACACACACACACACACATACACACACAGTAGCCAAGCAACGAAGCAAGCAGGAGGTCTGAGTAAGGAGACACCACTGGTTATCTAGCCTCGAGGAGACGATGGTCTTGAATTTCATTGTACATAAACGTTAAGCTCATGGAGACATGCCTGCACATGGGCAGAGCCAGTCCTGGAAGCTTTTGTACTCTCAAGCATGTATATTCATACTCTCTCTCTCTCTCTCTCTCTCTCTCTCTCTCTCTCTCTCTCTGTCTCTCTCTCTCTCTCTCTCTCTCTCTCTCTCTCTCTCTCTCTCTCTCTCTCTCTCTCTCTCTCTCTCTCTCTCTCTCTCTCTCTCTCTCTCTCTCTCTCTCTCTCTCTCTCTCTCTCTCTCTCTCTCTCTCTCTCTCTCTCTCTCTCTCTCTCTCTCTCTCTCTCCCCACGACAATGATATATGGAAACTCCTCAGTTTGTCATAGAGTTATTTAACTGAGAGCCGATACGTCATATATAAACATCTGTTTAACAGCTCCTGTCACAAAATGAAATATATCGTTGCAAACCTTCAGTTAGAAAGGTGTTCTAATTAAAAGTTTCTGTTCAGGCAGTCACTCCTCCGAACTCATTAACATGTTCAATAATTACCGTGCAAGGGTACATGAAGATGTGTCCCTCTTGCTTTGCCTGTGAGGCGCGTCTCTCTAAGACTGGCTAAAAAAGGGAATATCTCTAAATTTTTCACTTAATGATGCGTATATATATATATATATATATATATATATATATATATATATATATATATATATATATATATATATATATATATATATATATATATATATATATATATATATATATATATATATATATATATATATATATATATATATATATATATTTCCTGCAGGTATATTCAAACATCGCATCACAGCTGTTAATAAAAAAGTATAGAGTGAATAGTGTATGTCACCGGCCAAGTCACTCTATTTTACAAGACCACATTTGAGACATCAGTTCATATTCATTTCCAGTACCTCTCTACTTCATAAGACTTTCATTACCCAGTTCCAACAGCCCTACACCCACACCGGCACAGGCAACTATAGACAGAGGGACGATAAGGAAAATAATCTAAATGAAAGGATCTCAACACGACAAAAACCAAGTCTTCATAAGGCTTCCACCTTTCCCGAGATCGATGTCCTAAGTCACCTCCTCCAGGAACACTGAGGATAGACTACGACAAGAGTCGTGTTGGTCGTCACCCAGGCAGCACGACGAGCGCTAGAGTAAAATGGAGGATAAACAAGACGACAAGAAGGTCGTTCTCAGCCTCGAGGTCTTCCTTACGACCCTGACAGATCTCACGACCACCCATCACCCAGTGGGCCACATCAGGGCAAGACGGACTAACCAAACTTTGGGTGATATGGTTATCGGTAAAAGCTTTCATATCAGGTAAGAATCTATTTATCGAACCTAGCCACATTACCCAACACACACACACACACACACACACACACACACACACACACACACACACACACACACACACACACACACACACATATGAATTTTGCAAATTGATATATTGTTTATTCCTGTAATATCTGATATATCTTGGACAATTGTATACCCTATCATAATGGCCACACAAAATTGCTTTTTGTACTAAACTTAATGTTTTCACTCCGTAAATATGACTGAAACCTTTATATGGGTATGCAAATGGACGAAATCAGACAGGTCCCAAAATATACTACATCAAAATTAGTTCATCACATCAGTTGTGCGAAACACAACAACAGAAAACTAAGCAATAGAAACACTCTTGTTGGTCAGTTGGCGTTGCAGAATAGCAGTATATACCGTCACAAAGCCTCAATTAGATAGTGTTCTAATTAAAAGTTTCCATTTCCGTTTTCATTGATCGGAACTCATTAACAGCTTCATTAATTACGGTTCGAGCGTATGTAAAGGGAGGTGTGTGTGTGTTGTGTGGGAAGAGAGTGATAACACGCTCGTATAAAGACTGATTGAGAATGTCTATACCATGATTCGCTCCACTTGCTTCGTTTTAGATATATACTTATATCACTACCATTGTACTATATTGATAAACTCTATATGTGTGTGTATTCATGAATTATCTATCTATCTATCTATCTATCCTTAATTCATTAAGGTCATATGACTTGGTACGATTCGGGCAAACTATCCATATAAGTTGGCAACTTTTCTCTTAAGATTTGATCATACTTCTTTTACTTATCGTTCCTAAACACAATACATCTCCAGTGAGAACTTCATAAATTTCAGTTTAGACGGCTGAGTAATCTCTATCATGAGTAATCTCAGCGATTAATTCATTGCATATAACGAATCGTGTATTCCTTCTTCTACCTCTTAAGATTCATGTCCTTCATCTTCATTATCATATATCTCCTACCCCCATTTTCTGGCCACTGTCTCCCAGTCCAGTTTAAAAATGCAACAAAGACGATATGAGAGAGAAAAGAGAAAATTGAATCGAGCAACAAAGAAGTGACAAACATAAGAAAGACTGAGACAAACTTAAGAAAAAACTAGTAATAAAGAAAATGAGACACGCAAACCAGGTCTGAGCCGAGGTTCTTCAAGGAGGCTACCCACTCTCCGGATTTACGTCGCCAGAATCACCTTCTGCAACAGTGGAGGAGATTCCCCTGCAGCTGCACACCTCATCCCCAGACCCCGGCAATCCTCACTGGAGTGAAATGGAGGATAAAGAACACAACCTCCAGTCGTCTTCCTTCCTGGAATTGCCATCCAAGACACAGGTCTGGCCCCCATCAGACCTTCGTGGTTCCCGACCAAGAAACATATGAGGACGATGTGTGGTTGTATCTAGTTATCGGTAATGATGGAAGTGTCATGCAAGGACCAACGGGGCTAATTCAGAGTAGGAGACACACGCACAGTGACACACACAAACAAGAATGGAGAGAGAGAGAGAGAGAGAGAGAGAGAGAGAGAGAGAGAGAGAGAGAGAGAGAGAGAGAGAGAGAGAGAGAGAGAGAAGAGAGAGAGAGGGAGAGAACTATTTACTTATCAATCGTTATGCAGATATTTACATACTCAGGAAGATCAATATGGCACAGGTAGATAAAGAGTTAGGGATATATAAAAAGAGGAATCACAGTGAAAATAGATCTATGTGATAAAGGCTCATTAGTTTCCTTTAAACTTCATATCTATCGTCAACTATCTGAAGTATATCCCTCGTCAGCTGTTTGAGGACCACAAATATAGGCAATGGTGAAATAACCACATCTAGAATAGGATTCGTTGTCAGATAACTATTCACCGAAATACACGACCCTGATTTATGCGTATCAAAAACTTTCCGTTATAAACAAAAACACATTGAAAAACTATACCACATGAAATATTGTTCTATTTATCAACTTGCTGACATGAGATGAAAAAATATTCACACCAAACCATGACCAGATTGGCGTTTCAATTAAAGGTTTTCAATGGCAATGCTATTAATTGGAACTCATTAGCATCTTCATTATCTCTAAGCCATTTCCACATTTAGAATCGATACTGAGAAATACTGACGTTTCCGTGCTGCTCAGTACCTGACGTTGTATTGGACTTAATTATGCATATTTTCTCACTTATTGATCCATTGCACTTATACTACATGCACATTCTCTTTTCTTTCTTAATTTCTTTGCTTCATCTTTCCTTCATTTCATCACTTTATCATTCTGTCTTTCTATCATTTTCTTCTTTCTTCTCTTTCTAGATTCTTTCGTTCCCTCATTTCACCTTTCTTACCTTTGTTCAGTCTACCCTTCTTTCATTCTTTCAATTATATCACTGGCCATCTTTCTTGAAAGTCTTATCCATTTGTCTCAGTAATTCGAACACCAAAGAAATCAAAGCAATTTCATACGTACACAGGGTCACAAACCAATGATAGAATGTAAATCAGTTCCTTCATATCAACTCATTTTAATATCCTATAACAAAAATACACTTTTATCCCCAATTCTTCACAATAATATAAAAGCAATACTCGGTACTGCAAGCCTCTATATAGATACTCCAATTAAAAGTTTCCATTTGGGTTGTCATGAGGCAGAGCTCATTAGCATGTTTTATAATTATGGAAAAGATCGGGATCATATAACAACACCTCTGTCTGTTTTCCATGACGGAAGGAACATCCTAATTGGTCGAGTTTAAACTGGAAACAGATAATCATATTTAATCTTCATTTTCGCATATGGTATGGAGGACTCTTTGATTCTAAATACCCGGGAAGTGGAAAGGCTTTAGATGATCGTCATAAGCAATGAATTCTAAGATTATATCAATCTTCCGCTTACCCACGAAACTAGACGAGCTAACGACCGAACGACGTTCGAGACAATTTCGTTCCTTTTTTTCTAACCAATGCCAACGTACCTTCGTCTTCTACACGATGCATGTGCGTTCGCCCACACTCTGACCTCGTTTGTGACGACCTCCTCCACACACTTCGAGGAACCACTCCGAAAATTATCCAACCTTCCCATAATTTCCAAAACTTTGGGTTGGAGCAGCCAGCATTGCCAGACTTTTAAAGAAAAGGCTTCATACCCCTCTCTCGCTGCGTACGAGGGCCTCTCTGTTTAACCGCTTGTATACGACGGTACGATCCTTGAGCAAGACGGTACGACCCTAGAGCAAGACGGTACGACCTTTGGATATCAATGTTTGGGGTAAGTCATCATACCACAGTATCGTACGGTCGTGCTCAAGAATCGTAACAACGTACTCAGGGTCGCACCTCCCTGCTCGGGGATTAATGAGGGATGTAGTATTCTCCAGTTACAGTTCTACTGTTGTAGGGGGTGAGGCCTATGTGTACGAGAACATAAATGATCTACACTTACTTCCCGTACAATACAAATAGATAATTACAAATGGATAATTGCACGCACCAATCAGGGTTTTGCGATTTTTAATCCTACTGATTTGTGATGCATAACCTACAGATGGCTTGTAGTGCAATGATATGCTATATGACAAAGCATCTCTCTCTCTCTCTCTCTCTCTCTCTCTCTCTCTCTATATATATATATATATATATATATATATATATATATATATATATATATATATATATATATATATATATTTTTTTTTTTTTTTTTTTTTTATACTTTGTCGCTGTCTCCCGCGTTTGCGAGGTAGCGCAAGGAAACAGACGAAAGAAATGGCCCCCCCCCCCATACACATGTACATACACACGTCCACACACGCAAATATACATACCTACACAGCTTTCCATGGTTTACCCCAGACGCTTCACATGCCTTGCTTCAATCCACTGACAGCACGTCAACCCCTGTATACCACATGACTCCAATTCACTCTATTTCTTGCCCTCCTTTCACCCTCCTGCATGTTCAGGCCCCGATCACACAAAATCTTTTTCACTCCATCTTTCCACCTCCAATTTGGTCTCCCTCTTCTCCTCGTTCCCTCCACCTCCGACACATATATCCTCTTGGTCAATCTCTCCTCACTCATTCTCTCCATGTGCCCAAACCATTTCAAAACACCCTCTTCTGCTCTCTCAACCACGCTCTTTTTATTTCCACACATCTCTCTTACCCTTACGTTACTTACTCGCTCAAACCACCTCACACCACACATTGTCCTCAAACATCTCATTTCCAGCACATCCATCCTCCTGCGCACATCTCTATCCATAGCCCACGCCTCGCAACCATACAGCATTGTTGGTACCACTATTCCCTCAAACATACCCATTTTTGCTTTCCGAGATAATGTTCTCGACTTCCACACATTTTTCAAGGCTCCCAAAATTTTCGCCCCCTCCCCCACCCTATGATCCACTTCCGCTTCCATGGTTCCATCCGCTGACAGATCCACTCCCAGATATCTAAAACACTTCACTTCCTCCAGTTTTTCTCCATTCAAACTCACCTCCCAATTGACTTGACCCTCACCCCTACTGTACCTAATAACCTTGCTCTTATTCACATTATATATATATATATATATATATATATATATATATATATATGTGTGTGTGTGTGTGTGTGTGTGTGTGTGTGTGTGTGTGTGTGTGTGTGTACAAAAGGAATCATTTGTACATAAATTCAATACGACAATCCCTTATGCCGATCCTCCGGGTTTTTCATCAGGTTTTGTCCACCGAAAACGTGTGTTATTTGGAAAGATTTATTAGACGACGTTATCTGCTTGGAAAGAGGAATGGCCGGCGGAAAAAACAGAGCAATGACGGTAACTTTACATAAGTATTGAAATCTCTTACGTGGGAGAAATGTATCTGTTCCTACAATAAAGATGAGAAGCATGAAATACATCGGCATAAGAATAATTAGATCTTATTCACAATGTAATACAACTGAGACAAATTTAGACGTAAATGTAAAATTGCTCCGCAAATGAAGCCATATTTACATTAGTCAGCCACAAGAAATGTGGTTGGTGGGTGAATACAGTCACATGCAATGACCATTCTAATTAGACTACCACTGATGCCATCCCAATATCGAGGAGGAATTCTTCTTGCATCAGACAAAGTGTACCACACACACATTCACCGCAGAAATGGAAATCACACTTCCATTCAGAATGTATAGCGATCCCACCCTGAAACCCTATTCTTTTCCCGAATATTGAATTGAATTGTAGATTTCACTCACCCACAGTCTCTGCCCCAAGATTTACTGCAAGCGCCAATATCCCAAGTCCGTCCCCAACCAGTGTTCTAAAAGTATTGCTATGGATTAAATGTCAGGACTTTCCCCCTACACTCTAATCCTCTTCGTCCAGAGTTCGCTTCCCAGTGACTTTGTAAACAACTGGAACAGAGAACGTTTGCCTTCGCATCACGTTATAGATTTCTGTGACGTGCATCTCGCCTCAGCACAGTCCTTCCTTATTTACCGTAGGCTACGTCCGCAAACTAGGCAAATGGCTAAAATGATAGAGGAGTTTAAGAGGAAAGAGTAAAAGCAATCTCAGTATTTTTTGAGCATGTGCTAAACCTGCCCATGAAGGAGGGACTGCTCGTAGCTTTAAGGAAAGAGATGAGGTGAGGATTTCCAAAGCTTAGTGGTGTAGGGAAAGAAACAGACATTACAACGGCTTACGCTTGAGTCGGCAATGGCAACACAGCGATTACTCTCTCAGTGTATGATATCTGGAACAACGCATTAGAACATACTATATCAGAGGGTAAGATTGTGGATTCACAGTAATCCTTGAAAGGCCTTAGTCAGGCTAAGATCGTTCATAAGGAAATTGCATGATAAGACTCGTAAGAAATAATGAATGAAACACATTTGTTCTTATCCTGAAGGGGTTATACATATCAAAATGATAATCATTCAAGGAACAATATACCATTGTATTTCTTTAGCCTTTCCAAACACAGACCGTGCATGAATCTATCTCAACTCGATATGCATTCCTTCAGATCCCCAAACCGAGGAACCTTTGAAGGCTGAATGGAACAATGACCTTATTCATAGTATCTTGGCTGCTTCCGCCGCAACGTTATTGGCATCCTAAACCGTCTCAATATCCTTTCTTATTTCCCGGACAATATATTGTGGTATCAGTATCTCAAGATCTTTTCCAAGTTTTGACCATGCCGACACAACCCTTCTGGTACTGTTCTACAACCCTTGAGACACTTGACTCACAGAGTGGAACATCTGTGCTGAAACGCTGGCTACATCATGATAAGACCTGAGAACCGCATTTGTTTTCTGAAGGTTATGTCATTTATAGTAGTACTTCTTGCCCAGGAGGTATACTTCAGGACAAAATATCTGCCCCACTACATCATCTTCCCCAGCAACCTTCATGGTATAAGCCCCACACTGAAACCCTCCCCCAAAAAACCGTAGTTCGTTAAAGCCAACGTATAATTCAAAACAAATCCATTTAAGTCATTTGAAATATTGACATCATTCACTGATGACTGGTGGGATTAATAGCAACAATCCCAGCAGGATTTACATCAATGTTTAACAGTCTATCAACGTGGATTTATGATATGTGATTACCTATTTAAATCGAAATTATCATCAGAGCCAGTAATAAAAAGGTGAGATAACGCGGTACATCATCCATGTTAGGGAAAAATGGAAAAGTTGAAGTAATCAGTTTAACATATAAGGAAAAATATCTACAGTTCTATCTGTACCATCTCGATTACACACACACACACACACACACACACACACACACAGAGAGAGAGAGAGAGAGAGAGAGAGAGAGAGAGAGAGAGAGAGAGAGAGAGAGAGAGAGAGAGAGAGAGAGAGAGAGAGAGAGAGAGAGAGAGAGCTAACATAAAAGATGGGAAAAAAGTAATTGTTTAGAAGTAATATATCAAGACATAGATTTTCAGAAAAAGGTTAGACGTTTCATCATTCTTCTCCATAAGGCAAATTGCCTCAATCATACGAAAAGAAACGATGAATTTTGGAATATCAATAAGACACCCAGTGTAGTCATATGTATAATTGCAGTGAAATGAACAAAAGAGATCTGATTTTCGTGGGGTCTGTGAATATATAACGCCCGAAATCACTAGGAAGGGACGGTACAGACACAGAGGAAACCCTGTAATCATATTTCAGGTCAATAGAAGCTCTGTAATATTGACCCATTAATGATATTTATTGCATAACGTTGATCCCAGGCATCTCAGCAACTCCATAATTTGTTGGATCATCTTCATTTTCTTTTCTTTTTTCCTTTCTTGTCTTCACTAAGAAGCAAATTTTAACTCAAACCACCTCAATTACACACACACACACACACACACACACACACACACACACACACACACACACACACACATACACACACACAGCGTGTGGAGATAGAATCTTGGATATTACTTAGAGATAATCAGTTTCCTTGAAATTAAAAACTGGAAAATGGATCTCCATAGCCAAGATATAGGCCACTTTCATAAAAAAAAAACTCTGTGAAATGTATTATCAAGGAGTTAGAGCATGGGTACGTTTGACTTCAGACTGTGAAGGAAGAGTAGAAAAGAATGAAACATAGTCCAGTAAAAGCTGTCAGAAAGCAGAAGAGCCTCGATATAAATAATGAAAGAGATTTGAGAGACACGTCAGTCAACAGTCATCGGAAAGGTGAGAGCAAGAAATGAATATAGCCGGGATATGAACAAGGAGCAAAAAACTTTGAAAAGACGGTTGTGGACCAAGCGAAGAATGATCAAAATTTTTGTCTCCCCTAAACCTAATTATGAGTCAACCACGATTAACCTGCATCAGGCTAAGGAATTTAGAAGGTAGAGCTGAAGAAGACGAAGAGAAAATACGCGAGGAGGTAAATGACAAATTCCAGAGTATATCCACAATGGAGATCACTACAGTCCTTACAGCAAAGAGATGGAGCGGGGAAGAGATTGGGGAAGCATTGGCCTTGTTAGAAATGACGTAAACAGCTTACGAGAGGGTCTCCACCCTCATAACGTGCATGATCCTGACGAAATCTTTCTATATACTCTAAAAGCGCGTACAAAACACTTGACGTATTACATGAAGCAGTGGTGAGGATATCGCTGCAGGAGGGTGGAGCGTTAAGGTAACGCGAGAGATCGAGGATGTGCCCTGACCTGTAAAACATCTCAGGTCCCTGAAATGTATCGCAACATTTTCCACTTTTGCCACATGAGGAAATGATAAAGCAAATTGTCTGTACCAAGCAGATCGTTCCGGTTGTTGTCTGTACCTCTGACATATTCATAGACTTAAATCTTGCATAGGACATGCCCCACTCTCCGCCTAGGCGTGGCTCTGCCTCAGGCCTTCAGTCTCCTGACCGAAAAAGAAAAATAACGTGCAACAGGAAATCGAGGTTGGGTCGCTACCCAAGGGTATAAAAAGCTGTGGACATTTTGCTGAATATGAATGTTTTAAAAATCTAAGAATGCGACTGCGTTCTTGTTATTACTACAAAACATCCTGGGTTATGAGTATGTAGACTTCATATGAATGATATGAATTGCTTGTAGGGTCAGTCATACGAAAGAATGCAAACAGCAACAGGGCAATGGGTTCTGTCAAGGCTGTTTGTGAAACAAGATATCAGAAAAACATAACACTGTGTGGAGAAAGCAGAGAAGAAATTTGAGAAGAAAAGCTTGGAAACACTTTTGACTACAGAGGTGTAAGTAATTATTTGTCGCGACTTCATGTCTGTGTTCAGGTCTCGCGCGGAAACGAAGATGATTCTCGTATATAATTCTTAAAGAGTTATGAGATAAAGAGTATCCGGGATATGAGCATTGCTGGGCTTGGATTCGAAAAACAGAAACAGAAAACATGACGAACAAGGTATTAAGCTGGTGTCACAGAGAGACAAGTTATGTGACCTGGCTCATACGAAAATTTATTCATGGCCATCATCACAAGCATATCAACCACGTAATATACAGCTGCAGACTCAGAGAAAAAAAAAAAGTCTTGGCGATTATGAAATATTAGCCTTGAAATTCCCTGAAAAAAAAAAAGAAAACGTTGAAATAGATGACACCAAGGCAGAGGACGCGATCATAGACAACACAGGGGTCGAAGACACATAAATAGAGACACGCCATTAAGTCGTGAGCTATGATAATGGTAGTTCGCGCTCCAGAACGACAGGGCTGCATCGGTTTACTCATGATGAGATGATTATGAGGAACGTCATGACCCTGGGTGAAAGGCGCGTCTTTCGTAATGAGAATTTATGCCCAGACTCAGCCAGAGTGTAATGGTTACTAAAGGTGAGAGAATCTGGGGGCTCTACAAGCCTGTCTTAATTCTTATGGCCTTACTGGAGTGATGGAGGAGCAGTGTATTGAGGCTGTGTAAGCTGGTGTTGGTAACTGTGTGTGTGTGTGTGTGTGTGTGTGTGTGGGTGGGTGGGTGGGTGGGTGGAGTATCAATTTTGACTTAGATTAGAATGATTGGTATTCTGTTAATGGATATTTTGACAAATTAGATAACTGTGACGAGTGGAACTTCGACACAGTACGATAGATAACTCAAACGGTGGACAATAAAGGTAACTAAGTCCACAATACATATGAGCTTCTTATCTATACAATCAATTTATAAAAAGGAAAGATGAAGATAAATGTTACTATCACACTGGCTGCCAAGAGATCCAAAAATAGTAAAGGTAATTTTAGGAGCAGGAAGTGAATGTAATTTCACCCATAGTTCTTGTTTTATTGTTGTCACTTATAGACGAAATAAAAGGTTAATTATTTGTCAATCAGACCCCAGTCGAATTTGGTAAACTTTCTGCCAAAAGCCACAGAAGTTGTTAACAAACTTTGCTTGATTCTGTTAATTGGTAAATTTAGGACGAGAGATCCTCTCACTACTACAGACGATGCGCCTCTTCCCTAATGATGTTTTAATTGGATCACAATTAATAGGGATTCATATATTACTGACCTATTTCCCAGGGTTCAGACATTCAAATTCGAGATCATTTTTTTCCTCCTTATAAGTTAATACATTTTTCATTGATTTAGTTATATCGTTAATTGTAGAATTTCATGTTGAGTGGTATATTATTTCTATAAATGTTGTATTTCTTATGCTGTTCATAGAGCAATTAGTTGTGGCATGGAGTGCTTACAGTCTTCCATTAAACCCACACAAAACTGGGAAGCCTAAAGAAATTTTATGCCGATATTTGTATAATGCCTCCAGATTAGATAATGCTTTTCTAGTACTGAACATCCTGTTTGACCTTACATTTCACTTTTTTGTGTGCTTAGCAAATTTTCTGATGAGAATGAAAATAATAAAGACCTTAGATTTTTCATGAAGAACTGTATGAATCTCTGACGTAATTATGCATTATAAACATCAATGTCTAAAATCATAACGACCCATCCGAGCTCGGAATCAGCCATAAAGCTTCGAGTTTCAGTAATTCTCCTTCAGTCGAACGAATTCTAAACATTCAGTGAAACCTATCCAGTATAATGTAATCTAGCTTTGATTATATCTATGAATGTGTTTGCATAGATTATGGACTAAAATGCTAGAATTAAACAATATACTTTAGTCTTTTCTTAGACAGTTTTTATTTATAGATATGTGAGCTATAAATGTTGAAAAACCTTTCTTGACCTGTCGTAGAATATTTGATTTTTTCCTGCTAATTTTAGATAAGTTCTGGTGGAGGAGTTTTTCATTCCATCGTTCAAATTCTGGATGACTAAGGTCTATCATGCCCTTTGACCTATTTCATGTAAAACTATCTGCTCGTGTAAATTTGCTTTCCTTTTGACCACACACTTCAGCTCTGCTCTGCTTTTTTTTTTCTTTGGAATATACATACAAAACGTGATGGGATACTTTGACATAGTTTCATAGTTCTTTTATACAAGTATACTATGAAAAAACGTATTGCTTATTTGTCTTTCGTGTTCAAAGGGACAGATTTCATGAATGGGGTATGAGGCAGGGGTCAGGTCGTGTCGACTTCCCTTACGCGATTGAGAACAAAAGATACGAAAAAGTTGCTTTGAGCTGATGACGGTGTTGATGGCAGGAGATAAAGCCGAGAACATCTTTCCAAATTGTTGATTGCAGGGGAAGATCTGGGAACTGAAGAGCTCTGAAGTGGTTCTATTGAGTGCTGTTGGGAGTGCAATGAGGAAGATATAGAACGCAGAAGAGCATAAGTCTCAGGACTCAATATAGGTGCTGCATCGTATGTCAAATTAGGATATAATTTGTATGCTTCTTGAAATCGAAATGATTATTTATAATATCTCTAACGCTTCCTCTGGCTAACAAATGCCGAAAAATTATAAAACGAAAATCATGAAATATTGTAAACATGTAATCATTTAAACGCTTAATTACAGGACTTAATTGCCCACCCAAAAAATATATATGAACGCCAGAATCGTATTCACCACGATAATTAAGGCCTCTATTGAGTTTATGAAGCAAATATGTTTTCTGAAGAAAAATAGAGTATTTTCCAAGCCGAAAATCTTTTGTTTCAAAATGTGGAAAAGAAAATAATGAAAAACGATACATGAAATGATAATGGAAAACATATCCATCCCTCCTCCCTCATGCCTCTTGTCTCCATCCCTCCTCTCTCATGCTTCCCATCTCCATCTCTCCTCCCTCATCCTTCCTTTCTCCATCACTCCACCCTCATACCTTTCTTCTCCATCCCCCCAACTCACACTTAGAGACATAAAGATAAAAAGAAGGTTATAAATTAGTGATTGGAAAAATTTGTGTTGAGAGATTCTGGCCAAGAATATATATAAAGTGAGATAGTAGTAGATAATCCGTTCATTCCATAAAGCGGGGTTAAACTAAAGGAATTTATCATCCATATTTTACATCAGTTACCCTTAAACAATATTTCGTTTTCTCTTAGCAATTAGGTGGTTTTCTTAAAATGGGCTAACTGCTGTAAACTTTCCTTGCTGCTGATGATGAAGAATAGAGACTAAGATCTTGATTTCCACGTCTGCCACACTTGAATTAGAAGAGCTGTTGGTTATCTTGTGCTGCCGAATATTCATGATTAGCTTTTAGAGGCTGGCTGGTAGAAATACATATAACAAAAGCACTTTATACGCTACCCCAATAGAGATATCAGTCTATAACATAATATAAACACGAAGTTAATTTTGTAAAACCTTAAGCCGTTGAAATATTAAAAACCTAAAAAGCATTAAAAAAATCTTTGTGTGAACACATGAGATAGTCAGTCCACACGCTTGACTATGTTCAGGATGGCTTAAAGATAATACTTCATTTGACGGTCATCGTAGAACATATTTCACGATGAAAATACACGCTATGAACATATTAACAAATGGTATAGTCTCTGCTCATCGGCCGCAGATCTAGGACTGAGTGCCGACAACACATGATGAAAGCAGACACCTCACGAGAGCAGTGGTCCATGGAACAGTTATTGAGCAACAGCCCAATAGTTGGTGAGGTAATGTAGCGGAAATACTTTATTCCATTCAAGTCAAGGGAGAGGTGAAATAGATGCCACTCAAAACTGCGACCATATTCAGAAGAATGTCTTTCCTATAGATATGAATAGCTTCTCAAAAGAAATAAATTTCACCACCCACACCAAAGTGAGAGCGATAAAGAGATAGTTAGAAGGGTTAGAAATTGTTTACTTATTGATGGATTCCATCGAGACATGTTTGCAAGGAGAGAAAGTATAGGCGTTTAGACACTGACGTATCAAGAGAACTAGGATCAGTGCCAACTTAAGAACACATTTCGTTGGGACACGAGAAGGTTTGCCATCCGGTACAGATGCCTTGCCCACCTGTAGCAGAAAAAGTACATAGGCTAAATGGAAGGAGGTGGGCTGGGTAAGGACAAGAAGTGGAATCATCCATATCATGAATATTGGAAGATACAGTGCCGAAAAGAGCATTTATGTCAGTTGTAAAATTTTTCATAAATTGATTAGGTCGGAAAAAGAAGGAAAGACTTTAAGACGATGTATCAGCACGTTCCCTTTTTATAAAAGTGTGTTCGCTTCTACGACGAACACTCATGCAGTGATTCCAGAAAAAATGAAATTATGAAGAAGAGTTCCTTGGCACGATACTCCGTGCCGCTGGTGCGATAAGCATCAAAGCAAAAATAATCAAGCAATGACTTGATGTGAAAAGATTTATTAGGGACGTAGGAGTCCATTTTAGCTATGATGACCATTCCTTTGTGGGTGATATAGCTGGAGCCATTCTGGCCATAGAAGTAGTACTGGTCTAAAATCAGCATAAAAGCTGTACAAGGAAGACCTCTAAGGCTAGATCTGCGTATTACATAGTATTCAACACGTATGTTACCCTTCATAGCTATACTAGCCAGACATCAGTCGATAACCAGAGAATTGATACATATACGATCTATAAGTCCACATTCTGCCTCAGAACTGAATAAATCAAAACAAAGTAGAATAAACATCATCATGGCTCAGCTCGTTCCAGGAGTCCACACCTCTGTGTTGCTGAGTAAATGACTCGTCACGTCCCTCCCGACACTTCTGTTGCCACACTCCCAACTGTGTTCTGTCCTGCCCTCTCTCCCATCATCTGGGAAACTGTCCTGGTAACGCCTTCATGACCTTTGAGTTTATATATATATATATATATATATATATATATATATATATATATATATATATATATATATATATATATATATATATATACACACACACACAGACACACACAATCACCACTGGAAAGAAAATAAGAACGGTGAGTACTTTCGTTTATTACATCCTCAGACATAGTGGGAAAGATACAAGTGCTGAAGTCGTTCAATGCACACAGACAGCAGTGAGGCGGGAGCTCACTATTCCTCGTGGAGAGAAGGTGGACTGAGGTCTACTAATGTGACCTGACGTGTCTGACCTTCCTCCCCTTACACGGTGAGTGGACAGAGTTATTCTGGGGATACTTCCTAATAAAGGACATATTTACATTATGATCAAATGTGCCAGATAGCAAACAACTCAATTACATTTTTTCACTAAAAGAGCTTGATTGAGCAATGGTCTTTGCCCCTTACTCCTATCCTTTCTCCCAAAGTAAGAGAAAGAGAGGGAGTAAAAGAAAAAACAGAGAGAGAGAGAGAGAGAGAGAGAGAGAGAGAGAGAGAGAGAGAGAGAGAGAGAGAGAGAGAGAGAGAGCTCGGGTGGAAAAAGAGTAACTTCGCCAGCCAGATGCTGATCATTGATTACCATCCAAGCATATATACATTTCCCTCCTTGACGCTAACATATATAGAAGAACGTAACCTTCATAATGATATGTTATTCTTCTTCATTCTATATTTTCACTTCGTAATTCTATTGCGAGTATCTGTTTTGCTCGTACGTCAACGGCGTCTTCGTCGACCGACGCCGGGAAAGCCGCAGTTGTCATACGGCGCCGGCAAACCCTCGCAGAGCAGACGCAGTGAGACGAGCGGTCCTACGCGAACCAGATGAGTCGCCGACTTCTTCCTTTTTTTTAACTAATACGTTCACACTGACGTGTGTTGATTCATCATGAGTCAGCTGGATCAAGACGAAAAATTGATCATAGAAGTGCAGCAGTACCCGGGGCTGTACGACCAGAGCAGCTACGACTACCGAGACCTGAGGAAGAAAGAGAGTATGTGGCAATCTGTGGCGGACAGTGTCGGGATGCACGGTGAGTTCCTCACTATATTTCCTGTGCTACAGGGTTTCGACTCCCTCCTCCGTGGTTAGAGTGACGTTAGTGTGGGCTGATGTATCTTTCTTTAGTTATCTAGATTAATAAATATTAAGGGAAGTTAGTACATAGTACGGTAAGGTGACGAGCAACATAAACTTGTGTTCGATGGCTATGGGTTTAATACCGACGTCAATAAACGCAGCCTCGCACGCCATGGTCCGAGAGGCCAGGCTGCTGCTGCTGCTGCTGCCGCCACTGCTGGCCGCTGCTGCTGCCGCTAGGACTTGACGTTGGTGATCCTCCTAGCTGCTGGTGCTGCTGCCGCCACAGTTACTGGTGCTGACCGTTTTTGCTGGTATTGACCGCTACTGCCGCTGGCTAAGAGTGCTCCAGCAGCTAGTGCTGACCGCTGGTGCTAATGGTGCTGGCAGCTGCTGCTCGCTAGTACTGACTCTGATACCGTCCTCTCTCACTGGCCTCTGATGCTGGCGCTGGTGTTGACCGGTAATGCTAGCGTTGGCCGCTGGAGCTGGTCCTGGCCGCTGGTGCTGGTATTAATGCTGGACATTCATACTTCTGATTGTGCTGACCGCTGCAGCTGATGAGGGTGACGACCGCAAGTGCTGGTACTGGTGCTGACCACTAGTATGGTGCTACGGTTGACAGCAGACGCCGGCCCTGACCGATAGAGCCGGTGCTGGTACTGACCGATGGCTCTAGTGATGACCGCTAGTGCTGGGGAGAGCCACTGACGCTGGTGCAGACGGTTGATGCTGGTAATGACTTCCTGAGCTGACGCTGGTATTGACTGCTAATACTGGTGACACTGCTGACCGCTGGAGCTGATGTTGACCATTGGTGCTGGTGTTAAAGCTGGCCCAAGAAGTTAACATGATACTGTTCCAAAGTGGTTAATGTTAGCTTCATTGATTTGAATAGTTGATGTCAATTTGTCCCTCAACCAGTTAGGATAACAACCAATTTGGCCACAGTTCAAGACTCTGCTTACTGACGCAGGCGCTGTGATTATAAGATATATTTCTTTTTTGTTATTGCAGCCCGGGAGTGCCAGGCAAGATGGCGGGTCTTGCGAGACAAGTTCGTCCGGGAGATGAGGAAGAATGTCAACCCAAAGAGAGCTGGGACAGGAGCTCTGCAGGTTTACCAGGGCAGTTGGCCTCTCATGTCTCAGCTCATGTTCCTCACTTCTCATGTCAAACACCGACCCTACAGGTGAGTGTCTGAAATCATGACTCTTGTCCCCTCGTGTCCCAATGGTAGAGCCTCTTAATAAACTGTTGAAACGTTTGACACAAGATGAAAATCACTGGAAAGCTGTCTTACTTCAGCCCTCACTGGAGGACGCTTTCACACCTGACTCTTCTCTCGTACAGAGCTGGCCGAAGGGACACCTACTCGGATGCCGGAGCGACGGAGGACGAGGAAGAGGCTGAACCTTCTGACGAGGAAGAGGCCGATATAAAGCACAACCTCACCAACAGCATCCGCAACCCTACCCCACCTCGATGTCCAACCCCACCCAACCCCAAGAAGATGAAAACCCAGCTGTTTGAATCCGACCTCTTCAAGATTAACCATACAGACTTCGAACAGCAACAGCAGCAACAGCAACAACAACAACAACAACAACAGCAAAAGTTACCCAAAAGCTACCAGGTTGCCCTTCGAAACGAGGACGAGGAAAACGGGGAGAGGTTATTCTGCCTCAGTTTAGTTCCGGTGTTAAAGCGCCTAGACCCTGAGAAGAGAAGCTTGGCAAAGTTACAGATCCAGAGAGTACTGCATAATCTGGAGTTCCCGCAGGTAAGAGTCGAATTTTGAAACCTACAGTTAGGATGAACTCAGATGGTGAGAAAATGTGTATGAATGATGTGTATATATTTGTACAACCTTCATTTGTATTGTATTTCATTGTGTGTCCATCCGTCGTGTAAATTGGTAGTTCATATTCATTCTTGACTTCATCTGTTTAGATTTCTTTTTAAGGATTACATGAATGCATTAATAGATTGGTTATAAAGACTCATAGTATTATTATCATCAGTTACAAAACACTAGAAGATATCAAATATCATGACAACTTTGAACAGGAATGAAAATGAAATTTAGTTTTTGCAGCTTCAGAAAGGCCGCAAACACGCTTTTTCAAAACAAGCTTTTTCTTTAATGGTAATCTGAAATTTTCTTTACAAATGATAGCCTTCTTTATCAAAACTAATTCGTGAGAAAAACAATGTACTTCATCTGAGGAAATTTCATCTTGACATAGCTCGTCCATGTATAGATATGTAAATGCTTCTCATATTCTTGAAACTAAAGAATAATTACAAGAGGGTCTAGCATCATTCGCTCAAGTTATGTGACCTTAACACTTGAGTACAAAGTTAATTGATTGTTATTAAGTAAATGTACACTTGGATAATTCCTTGATCCCAGTTATAAAAGATCTGTCGCTATCATCGTCTTGTAGTTTGATATAAAGCTGAACTCTGAGCATATACATCACTGTAGAAATGAAACATGAAATCAAGATATTCATACAGTGTTCTTGGATTTTTTGACGTCTGTTATCACGAACTTCATATAGAATGAAAGGTTGATAGATTTTTTTCTGTGTACTAGAAACAACTTTACTCTGTTACTTTTTTAAGACATAGGCCCTAAATTCTCATTGTAAAGCTTTCTATTGATATCAGGGCGATTAAATTTGTGTTTAGAATAAGTATGCCCGTAGGAATTTGAGAGTGATAGGTAATTCAAATCATTATTGAAATTTCCATCGACGTCCTTTATCGTCTTCTCTGTTCAGATTTAGTTTATCTCCTCCAAAGTCTTCATCACGACTTACATTCATTATGATGATTAGAAAATCAGCGCATGATAAGCGATATCAATTCCAATTTATGGATAAATGTATGAAAAATATGAGAATATAGAACTAACCCCATACTTTCTATAGTTACCCATTCAATTAGAGAATGAACCTCATTTTTCCTTAAGAGAAAACGAATATTTAAGGAGAGACAGTTGTAAAAATAGGTAAGGTTCGAGTGTGGTATAGGGAATCCGTTATAGGAAGTCTGTGGACCACTTTAGACATAACACTGATTTTTAAGCATATTCCATTGCTTAATGACTTAGCTAAAGTCTGAAACTAAGATTTCTTTAAACCCAAAGTATAGCATTGTATCATGACCTGTGGTGTGCGGCACAGAAACATTTAACAAGGAGTCCTTGACTAGAAATCGTTTGTGTTATGAAAAATGAACTTTGACCCAAATAGATCGTCATTTAAACCGTCGAACCCTTGAATATTTCATAACAAATAAATGGTGGCTCATATGCCATGGAGTAGGAGTGCTAGACTACCAGTTTCGACCCTAGATACTGATATACTGCTGACGACCCTTAGTTCTTGATAACCTGGATGTTAGAGTCAACAAAGAGTGACCCGAAAACAGGACCTCTGCAGTCACGATCACTCTTACTATTGCTAGAGGAGGTTACTCTCGAGTCCTGGTGTCCTGGATAACCTCATGTGAAGTAATCTGTCCAATATATTACATGTATTCTATGTACAAGGTGTGGGATGTTATCATTAATATTGTGTACTTTGTTATCTTTACATATCAGAGCCACATTTGCATATTATGTTCATGTTTGCATTATGGAAAATTTTCTATCCTCTTTAGTATACCTAAAGTGAAATAAGTGTACTGTTTCAAAGATGTTGCTATATAGTTCATATATTATGAAGCGTTTTAGAACTGTAAGTAATCTTCAAGTTTTGTGTAATAGAAGTACAAACTTTGCTTATGTGAAACGCCTATTTTGAACCTTATTACTGTGGAATAATTGTAGCTTTATCTTCTATGTTCTGCTTGAGTATTTCATTTTGTACTTTACTTCTTTGTTTGATAATGCAGCACACACAGTCAACAAAACCATCATCAACCTGAGCTTTGAAGTTTGTATATATCTTCATAATGTCAACCTTCAGCTACGATCAGTTTCACAGTTCATAACGCAAGCATTTCATATATGATAATACCGAGATAGTTTAGTTATCATTAATTTGAAAATAGAAGCTATCAAGTTATCGTAATGAATGCCAGATTATAAAAGCCACAAAAATAAGGAGTAAATCATAGCCATTATTTTTTACAATGTTTACTATAACAGATGTACATGTACACAAAAAGCAGATCGGCGTGCGTACAGATTCTTAGCGTACAAAATTACAACCTTGAATTTCCAGTCTCCGTCTAGTTGCTTTCTGTCATTGCCCTCTAAGCATTAAGTGTTCCAGTAATGTCTTGAAGTTTTTAAGAGATAGTTAGTGGTTGTAAAACACGTGTTGGAAAGGTTCGGGGCTTATGGAACGTGTCAACATAATGTTAAGTGCTTGAACACAACGGGAAGAAAATTAGGGACGTTGGTGCGACTTTGCAACCCGTGAGTATGACGTTGCAACCCTTGAGCACAGTGGTACGACCCCTGGCGATAATGTCCCGGCCATAGTCCTGATCTTCATTTGGCAAGTCAATGGTCGTGTATCATCATACCCAAAGATCGTACCGTCGTGCTCAAGGGTCGTACCGTCGTGTTCATAAGTCATGTCGTTGTACTTATTAGGTTATAACCTGCCAAGTAGTAAGCAATGCTTTCTAAAAGATTAGATTAAAATTAAAAAAAATCTTCTTATTAAAGACTTTTGGTCCACTTACATCTTCGATGTAAATATCCCGAGATTCCATACCAAGAATTAGGCTAATGTACAAATGGTTGTGGTGGGCTTACGAGGTCTAAGGGGTTGTACGTAAAGTGCTTGGAACACAGTTGCTTGTTGGACAATGACTAAACACGCAGACGAGAGAGAGAGAGAGAGAGAGAGAGAGAGAGAGAGAGAGAGAGAGAGAGAGAGAGAGAGGAATGTGGTAAATATAAATTATAAAAAACATGGAAACGATGACACTCATTATATCATTCTAAGATCAATCTGATGAGAGATTTAACCTTTGACCTCACATAATGATTACTTAGTCCTTACAGTGAGGTCACGTTTGGAGATGACCTCCATCTGTCACTGGGAGTCTGGGTGACCCAATCTATGTCACCTGAGTCAAACTAGGCAAGGTCACGCCCTCTGTACAGTATTTACAGGTCAATACAGTACTTCCTGGCTGCGCACATTAACAACTTAATCCTTTGGATGAGGATTCTGTTGCTGCTGCTGCTGCAGTTGATGGTAGAGAAGACTTTACATAAATCCTCTTCTTCTATCTAGAGATTAGAATCTTCTATGTGTTCTCTGTATATAGATAATTCAGCAGAGTATCTGGACTCGGTTCTGAATTTATCGACCATTAATACAACACCAGACGATCAGGGCTCGAGGTGTTTTCTTATGAGAGGCACAACCCTTTCCCAGGTTCAAGAGGGCAAAATACAACAGCTTAAACACAGAACCCTAGGACTGTACGTGAACTGGAGAGGTTCTACATAGAACTCCTCAGTTGTACATGAACTGTAGGGGTTCTCAACAGCTTTTTTAACGTTTTCTAAACTTGCACTGGGTTTCAAGTTGTTCTTATAACAAATATATTAAAATTACAACAACATATCTTGCTATACCTAAGTAAAACAAATTAGGTAAGTGCATTTGGTTTCTTTATGTGGAAAAGAAAACGCTTGTGTGTAGAGGCGTCGCTTCTCTATCATCGTATGTATATATAAATACGTAAGATTGTTTGTTTAACATCTTAGATACACAGTAATGAACGCTTTTTTACAGATCGTCATACCAGTCTGCCTTATAACTGGAGCCTTGTCCTGTGGGCTACGAGAGACAGGACCACTCAATGACCTGCTGTCGCGCTACTGATAAGTGATGAGAGAATCTCTGTACATCTTCGTCTCTCCTGAGAAGAGGATTTGATTCCACGTGTACTCACGAGGCAACATCAACATCCTGGAGCTGCTTATTTAGAGACATCTGTGGTCTCTCGACCTTCTTGTCCTGCGACACCACACAAAACCTTCGACAGACGTCATCCACAGATTCACTGCACACCAGTCAACAACCATCTGTTATTTCAGAGTTCATTCAACAACTATGTCCTTCAAGCAACACCATATGTTCAAGCTGTACAGGTTGGCTTTTTTGTTAGTTCTTTCACATTTCAAAAGTACGTTTGACACCACCAGGTTTTGCTATCATTCGAGCCATCACGAAATGCTTCTTTCAAATGCACGTAATACAGATCTATTTCGCAGGTGCTTGAAGCTGTCAGCCTCTTCATTAATTGGTACCGGGTACCATCATACGCTTGAATGTGTGACGCACTCGACAAGGCCAGAACGCACTTAGAAATATCAGGTCCCCACTTCATGTGAAACTTACTTGATATTCTCAGGTCTATGACAGCTCTATCACGCATATTCACATGGATCAAGCCCATTCTAAGGCCATCGCGAACTCTAAGTCTTCGGATCCATCACGTATTTATAGATATAAAGTCCATAGCTTATCCAACACGTACTTTAAGATACCTGGTAAGCTTAAACTCATCAAGCACTCACAGATCCACAACAGATACAAAAACTCTAAGGATTTTCCAGGTCTTCAACAGGTCTAGGACGCACAAACAGGTTTCGGGCTCACTGCAGGTCTAGCATACACTCGGACGCTTCAGGTCCTCTACAGGTCCAGCACTCGGGAATGCCTGATGAATCAGGTAACAAGTCGACCCACAGCAACAAGTCTCACAATAACCCCATCTACTGGGATCTTTAACCTGAAGACTTTGTCCGGGGGTTCTTGCAGGTCACAGGTCAGTTGCAGTTCACAGATCAGCTTCAGGTCACAGGTCAGCTTCAGATCACAGGTCAGCTGCAGATCACAGGTCAGCTGCAGGTCACTGGCTCCAATAAAAGGCAGGCTCGGGTCAGTCCAACCCCAGAACTGGTTTGACATCCATCATGAGGGGTTTGGAGGCGGTCATATGGTGGGAGGAAGAGACGTGGGGGTGCATGGGAGGCACCTGGGTGACGACTGCGGGAGGATGGTACTGTACGCTCTCCAACTTCTCCTTCTGTAGGAGTTCGTCTCGTTTCTTCATTTGTTTCCTTTCTTTAGCTCGTCGATTCTGGAACCAGATCTTCACCTAAAAGAAAGACGAAGATGTTAACTTCAGAAAAATAAAACTGGGATGTTAAAGAACAATGCGAGTTAGGGAGTGAGTTGTGGGAGATCTGGTAAGCTGACTATGTGAGGAATGCTCGGATATTAATCACGGAAGAACAATTAGTAAGTTAATAACCGGACGATTAGTGTATTAGCTATGGCGGAGGAGGATTTGACAATAAGGATGTAACGGATTTAACTAAAGGAACATTACGTGTTGACATTAACAGAATTCAAAATAACAGAAACGCTGATTATAGGATAGTTATAGATACCAACTAGTCCAGCTACGAGAAAATTAGGTTAATTCTGAAAACCAAAAATGTGTTACTAACTATTGGACAGATGCGGTGTTAAATGTGAAACGTTAGATGTGTTGAATGTTGGTGAATCTGAACTTTAAAGATAATAGTGAGAAGACTGACACCTGTATCAAGTAGACTGATATCATTGTGAAGAAAAATGACACCAGTTTTAGGATGATTAATTCTAAGTCATCATAGGTGCCATGAGGTATCTTGAATCCGCAAACTTACTGATAGGTCAAAGTAACATCACAAGACTAATTGTAAACGATCTACAACACAAACGTTGCTTTGAACATGAGCGTAAATTCAAGTGATACTAAATGTATCACTTTCATGAATAATGTATCATTCATGGAGAATGATAATTTGGTTGGGAAGATCTTGATGATTCCATGATAAGGACTTTGATTATCTGATGAAAAAGACTGTGATAATGATAAAAAAAAAAGAGGGATGAGACTCTGAAAGATGTTTGATCGTCTTGCAGTTAAAGGTTTTATCACCCAGCAAGTAGATCTATGATAATCCAGTAATTACAACTAGTAATTGAGTTCTGACGTACCTGTCTCTCAGAGAGGCCAAGAGCCAGTGCCAGCTCTGACTTCCTCCTGATGGTGATGTATCTTGAGTAATGGAACTCCTTCTCCAACTCAAGTCGCTGATGGTCACTGTAGACCACTCGATATTTGTCTTTGGTCCTGGTCTTGCCTGCAACACAGACAGAAGGGTTAGTATTGAACAGAGTGGGGGAAAAATTAGACAGGATTCAACCTCTCGAATACAAGGAGGGGTTTGGCTTATATTGCGTAGAAGAGGGAAGAAGAGAAGGGATTCAACACTTACAATACTAGAAGAGGGCGAGTTGATATTGCATAGGAGGGAAGATCAATACGACCAAATAAAGAAAGCCTCGAACATTTACGCTTCCTCGTAACATTCTTTATTTACCTAATCCTCACATTGCATCGTAATCCACCAATCCTCTAGGATCTAGGGGATTAGATACCCTTTAGATTAAACATGCTAATTGTTACGCAAGATCCTGTGACTGACTTCCTGTTCTCATGTGTGTTGTCAGCCATGGGTGTGCTAAATTGATCTCCCGTTATTGAGGTCATGAGATAAGAGTCTCATATTTGCTTAGTTATAGCATTTTCTTGCTCTGTCATCACATACCTCAACAGGATAGAGATATAACGTCATGTTGGTCTACTGTTATAAAGATATGACAATATCTACTGTTACAAGACTCTGGGCTTTCTATATCTGCAAGTATTTGAGATTAATTCATTTTAGGTGTGCTCTTGTGTGAGTTTGCTAAGTTGGTTTACCAGTTGGAGGGTCAAACTAGTCTGGCTCTACCATTATCTGGTATTATCATAACCTGGTTCTACCATTATCTGTTTCTGCCAGTATCTGGCTTTACCGTTTATCTGGTTCTACTAATAGTTTTATCATTATCTGATTCTCCCATTCTGTGACTCTACTAGTGTTTGGTTCTGCCATTATCTTGATCTACCAGTATTTGATTCTACCAGTATCTGGGTCTACCAGTATATACCAGAATCTAACTCAACCACCATACATCTGTCAGATATCATTACACCCAGTGCATCCAGGATTGTCAAAAAAATATATATATAATGTGTATGAAAGTGTTAAAGATACATACTTGTAGACAAATGAAGTGATAGTAGAGAGAGAGAGAGAGAGAGAGAGAGAGAGAGTGTGTGTGTGTGTGTGTGTGTGTGTGTGTGTGTGTGTGTGTGTGTGTGTGTGTGTAATGCTTCTCATTGAAAAACCCAGCTGTTATCTTGGTGGTTTGGTCTGTGATAACACTGCCTAACTTTGCCCAACTTCCCAAAGCAGTGGGAGTCAATCCTCCTCCTACCTTGTGACATATGAAGATGGATTAATTACTGATAAGTGTCGTTGGTAATGACAGGGGCAAGATAACACTCCCGTAATGAGGATAATCTCTCGTCCTGGTAGTGATTATGACTGTCGTAGTTAAGTGTGGCTGAAAATGTCGTAGATAAAAAAGTGGCTGAAACAGAATTTGAGACAGATAGATAGATAAGTATGTATATATGTCTAAATGTTTTTTCTTCTTCTCTATCGTTTTCATCATCATGTTCTACTCCTTTTTCTTTTGGAACGAGAAAAACTGAGAATTACAGTCTCAAACATATAGCCAGTCTTATCAAAATATAATCAACAACGAAAAGAAATCTTTCATGATCTGAAAATTTTCATCAGCAAACCTTTGATACAAATATTTCTATTGTATATTTTTTTATGTCTATAATTCATGATAATTTATAACCAACCTTCGCTGATACTCATAACAAATTCCTAAATATCTTCGTAATCGGACTCAGACGAACGTAACTATTATGTAATGAGCAACGCATGACCTCGAAGTTTATGGGTTGATACGAGAGGTCGAAGTTTATCTCCAGAGAACTAAGAAATCTGCTTTTATCTGGTTGCGTTACATAGAAGCTGTAACAGGTGTGCTATGTCTTCACACACACACACACACACACACACACACACACACACACACTACGCGGTGTAGCAGTTAGTTTTACGGACCGTGAGTTAGCATGTGCCCTCCCGGGGTCAGATCCATATGGGGTTTAATCTTCCCCTCGGGACTGGTCGATAAATGAGTGCCTGATCTGCGTGTGTGTGTGTGTGTGTGTGTGTGTGTGTGTGTGTGTGTGTGTGTGTGTCAAGATAGGCAATGAAAAGACTCAGAAAGAAACAGGAAGAGAGGATGAATCAAATCGTTGATGGAGGGAATGAAGTGAATATAATAAGTGGTAACGGACGAGAAGCAAGTGGTGGAACTGCGTGTGGATAATGGGAGGGAAACAGATACAGAATATGGAGGAGGTAGGAGAGAAGTGAAGAGAATCTGGGAGCAGGATGGAAGGGGAGTTGGAACTCCCACACCAGGTATGATGACCAGTAGGGTCAAAGCGAGGCCGCCATGATAAGGTAGATCCCCTCTTACTGACTCCTTCGTATGCCTGTGATGTGGTGATCAGGTAAATGAATCCCAGGGAGAAATCCCCACAAGTTAGATGGACGTGCCAGTGTCCCGAGACTTCGGATGTTAGAATATGTTATTGTATAAACCGCTCATGAGTTCTACACTCGTAATCATAGGGGGGGGGGGGGGAAATTATCAAAATAATTTCCCTAGCGGTACTGGCTGATAGCGACGATAAGAAGGAGATAAAGAGGTGTTAATCCAGGCATTGTCGGTTGCCTGGAGGTACTTCCATCAGCTGTGTGGCGGTCCTTTCCACCCGCACTGCTGCCGCTCCTACTGGATAGGATGGACGCTTTGATTACATTCTCCGTATGTGCCTGCTGGATGGGAAGGATCCTTTGTTTATCCTTTCCAGGGTTATTGCTGAACAGAAAGGAGCCTTAGTCTATCTTGTATTCCTGGTAGATAGGGAGGAGCGATCGTTTACTTGTTCTGTCTGCTTTTGCCAGATAGGAAGGAGAGATTGTTTACCTACTCCTGGCTCGCCTACAGCCACCCGTTGTGGTACACTATCCATTTTCATCACCCGTCCTCATGTGTGTTTGTTGTAAGTATAGGTGTTTGTAACCTTGTTTTTGTCCACGTTTGTGCGCATGTGCGTTTTTGTTGTATGAGAGTTTTATTTTCACCTGAACAGAAAAACATCTACACAGTTTGCTTTATTCTAAGTCACACCTTTGCCTCCCCTCGCGTGGTCTTCCTCCACATCCTCTATGCTACAGAGGCTACTGGATACAAGACACGGAACATCATCCTTGGTCTCTTCAACATCACCTATCAAAAGGCGCTAAACACTGCCATCCTCCCAGCTCACCCAAACCATCGTTTAGATTTTATCCTACAGTTCAGGAAGAAGTTATTGCACTATTGTTACCACCGTCACCTCCTGCCTCCAGAGATCCCTCCACCCCTCGTCGCAGTTCGTCACAACACCACCACCATGTCTATCTGAGCTTTTCAGACCACTACTGGAACAGCTGCCCCATCCCTGTCACTGAGAACATATCAATAACCAGTAGACTAACATCCTTGTGTCTAAGTTATATTGTCTATATAAACGTTTATGTTTTGCCATATTTTTTTCTGCATATCTTCAGCCTCTGGCTGTAGTCAATTCAGTAAACTGTCAATTATTATCTATATCATTATTATCATAAGTAGTAGTAGTAGTAGTAGCTTTGTCCAGGAACCCATTTTTCGATCAGTCCCCAGGGAAGGATAATCACTTGGGATGACTGTAGGTCGAATCCTGTGAAGAGGATTCGAATCTAAGTGAGTCCGTGCGTCAGTCATGGTCAGCGTTGATAGCCACTAAACCAATCGAAACCTATTCTCCACTTCACCATGTGCACTGTTATCTATTGCGAAAAAGAATGACAATATACTCCAATAAAATCAGAGTCAACTATTAAATAATTCACACCAACTTTTGACTTCAAGAAGGAAGAATCAATTTTGCCCAGTTCTGTCCAGAAACTTGAAGTCATTTTGATGTCCTTTTTTTAGCCCCAAATAAATCCTAGATAAGTCCTTAATATATATCCTTTGTAAACCTGACTACATATCTTATCAGTGATTAAGAGTCCTTCACAGACACACACACACACACACACACACACACACATACACACACATGAGTATATTTTTAGCAATGTTGAGTATTTTCACTGATATTTTTTGTGCCATTGGAGTGCTGTCAATCAAGATCATCCTATGATAAACAAAATATCTTGCTGTGGGTCCCCGGATGAGGGGGGGAGTGGGATGGCACAAACGATATCCAGATCCTGCGTATATTGGTTCGAACCCCCCAAATTAATCTCCCCTTTTTCGCATTAGTTTGCGTTTACGGGCTAGGCCCTGCAATATGATAAGAGTAATGAAAGGAGAGAGAGAGAGAGAGAGAGAGAGAGAGAGAGAGAGAGAGAGAGAGAGAGAGAGAGAGAGAGGTAAAGTGAATATGCGATTTTACCAAAAATAGTTGAATATCTGTATAAAAACAATTTTCTTCTGCCTTCCATAAAACATTTTACTTGATAACGACGGAAGGTTCTATTTTAAGCTACATTAGGAATTAATCAGTATTTACTGCACTATTACGTGATGATATCGCTTGCATGATTTGGTAATTGCCTTAAAGTAAATATGGATTTATCCTGACCTAAGTTTAAGCTTATGAAATCCTCTGCAGTTTCTCGCTCGAATCTGCCATCAGCACTGTGTCATCAGCAAACAGTAACTGATTCTTCTCACAGGAACTCACCCATTCCTGACCGACTCCATCAGCCTGGCGGAACAGAACACAATAGCTTGGTCCCTGACCTTTCTGTTGAAGCAGAAGACCTCCAGCAACATTGTAAGGTATACGTAAGCAAGATCCCAGACCCAGCTTTGGACGTACAGGACCTTCGAAACACTCGTGGGGTGTACGCAAGGTAAGGTAAACCATCTAAGTATGAGTAATGTAAGTAGTTATAGGCAAGGTAAGGTAAACCATCATAGAGTTAGGTTACGTTGATAATCCATGTCTCTAACGATTGTCCTATAATTGCTGCTGACCAAATATGCTGTGGCCAGAAACTGTTATTCATCTTAGCATATAATGACTATGACGCCTAAGACTTATAATGACTTTGACCTGTAATGAATGGGAGCTGTCTTTCCTCTGACATATATATATATATATATATATATATATATATATATATATTATAGGTCGGGCTGCAGTCAGGGTATAGGAAGAGAGTCAGTGAAGTATATTTCCTTGGGGCTTTTATGAAATGAGTGAGTAATGGTGAAGACTATCGCTCCCTCATTTTATACAAAGTTCTATACATTCTTTTTACAATTCTGCTGTTGCGGTTTCAGTGTGAGGTACTACGCTGCGCCACAAAATCAATTATGTAACATGTTGAAATACCGTGTTAGGGGGTCATTGTCGTGCAGACTAACAATTAATCAATGCTAGTTAGGGTAGCCATAATAAAAACAGGACAGACGGCGTTATCAAGCCTAGATCGAGCGTAGGAGCGGCGGGGACTTCTGCATCTTGCTTCGAAACAACAATTAAAAAAAAAGGTAGTTAATTTCAGTGTATTCTACAGTCCCTATGTTGCCGAGCTATTGTCATGGAGGAATTTATTCCAGGCTGAACAATTCAGCAAAAAGCATTTCTCGCTCGGTGTCTTCGATTCACCGGAAAAAAAAGGAGAAAAAAAGAAGGAATGTTGCGGCCTAGGGCAGTAACAGACTCAGCACAATGTTCCCATTGGTCCACGAGGGAGCTACCAGGACGCTGATTGGTCAAAAGGGTTCATAATAAGAGACGATTGGTTAAACGGTAGCCAGGTGGGCGTGGATTGGTCACAAGTGGCTCAGGTGTTCCCGCTATTGGTCAATTTGAACGGCGTCGGACGCCGCTTTTATGACAGGCGCGAGGGAGAGGAGAGGGTGGGGGAGAAGGAGTGAGAGTGGGGAGAGAGGGAGGGAGAGGTTAGGGCAATAAAGCTAGCTGATCACAGTTGCCGCGTACACATTTTTCCTCAATAAACTCCAAAACGCTTCGGCTTCCATCGTCTACCCGTTTAACGTACCCGAGATGTCTCTAATTACATTCTCGAGTATCTGATTACTAATGAAGCATGTCATTAGCAGCAGGGGACGAGCTTAGAACAAGCGGGAATGGCCAAAGACTCGCGTGCATGGTCTGCCAAGCTATGTGAATTGCCAGACACGACAGGAAGGCTGTCGGGCGCCCTCTTGTACAATATTCCTCCAACCATTTCGCTTTTAATTCATTCTTGATCATGAAACTCTGAGAAAATATATTGTGGCTCGAGATAGAATGAATCTCCCGTCGTTAATAGGGTGGATCCAGAAGATTTATGTTATCTAACCCGATGTCAAGTTGATTTATTCGGTTTCGAACCTTCAACCTGAACTGATCAGTTGCATCTAAGGTTCATAAATCAATGCCTGAAAAATCTTCCGTTGCTTTTATTCCTCAGATAACGATAGTTCAGTCTATTCGAATAAGGACATAGATAGATGCACACTTCGATTGGTACACAAGATCGTATAGTCATTGCTGGTAGACTGTAAACATCGTGCAGCCTGAAGACTCGTGTTGTTAGGAGTTGGTTGGAGTTTCCAGGACCACTCTGTGGGATCATACTCATTCCATTTTCAGTTTCAACACTTGGCTGGAAAAAATGCCTCATTTCCTAAACTGAAAAAGAAATATGTTCTATATGTATAGCCTTATAGGTCATGTCTATTCCATATGATTTACAGAAAAAGAAACTCCAGATCAACGTCCATAAGATACATGTATATTGACACATTTCCATGCTATTGATTTCAAGACAAACTGATTTGTTTTCATAAATCAAAATACAGTTTGGAACTAAGACTGAAATAATCATAGTCTATGATAAAGAACGATAAGAACGGCAACAAAGGTCATCATCAGCAAACATTAATGTTCAGGCACCAGAGGTCATCACCAGTAGACTGTAAAATTTCAAGCACCAAAGGCCATCATCAGCAATCACTAATATATCTGCGACCAAAGGTCATCATCAGCAAACCTCAGCCTATTATTCAGGCATCTTTAGATCGAGTCGGTCTAGGTATCTCCATACAGGAAACTCTAGCATCAAAGCTCACCCAGAGAGTTGCATTCTTCTCTAACGTGCATAGATGTGTAGACTATTGTATTGTAGATATACGCATATGCACTGGCATCAACATAGAGGAACTGATAAGAAACGTATTGATATGAAGAGGAATTAATGTTCATAAATACTCTATCAATCTACGTGTCTGTGTTTGGAGACCACATGCAAGTAGTAACACCACAAGCGAAGTCACTTCTCGGCTGAACCATCGCCAGTGAATGGATAGGAATACAGCTTTGTCGAGGACCTTCCCTACCCAATATAGCCCACCTAACCCTGATCCCTTATGTAGCGCATCGTCAAAGTAACACGAGCATCCAAACTATTGATAATTCTAGAATATTTTTTATATAACTCACACGACCCATTCTTCGTAACTCTAGATCTTCGTGCCATGAGTGATTCCCTCAAGCTTCACCTTTAAGCAAAATCTCAAGTACTCGTAAACATTGAATATTTGATATTTGGGTCACTCAGAATTGTTACGTCTAGAGTGGGACTTTACAGTTGTTCTTTTGATTGTTTCCAGCGATGAAACACAGGTGAAAGAACTCTGGTATGATCCTACAGTCTGTGGTGTTTCTAAGTTTGGATGTGAATATTTCGTTACTTTTTATGATTACTGTTTGTGTGTTACGTGGAGGGAGTTTTATACACGTTTTGCCCGCGTCTCTTAACCTTGTATATATGTACCATATCCTCACGCCTAGGTGTGTGTTGTATTGTACATACTGGTAACACTCACCCCAGCCTGAGCCAGGTCCCCATTCATCGACCAGTCCCAAGGGGGAGGGTGTGATAAATCAGGTAATACAAGAGGTTCATAAACGTGAGAAATATTATAGAGTCACAAGTCTTTGTACTTATTGTTTCGTAAAGCAACACACGAAAAAACATAATCCAAATATTAGTAAATTTATGCATAGAAGACGAGCAACTATGCCAAATTTCCATGCAAATATGTTGAGCAAGTATTGTACATGCAAATATTTTTGAATGGGTATTTTACATGCCAATAATTTGGACGAGTATTTCCCAACGCGACGTTCGTAATATTCCAGTCTGTGTAGCTATTAGGCGAGGAATGTGAGAGCAGGTATTTCATGAAAGATGAACGAGGCAATTTTGAATAGTCCTACAAATTTCCTGATATATTTCCTTTCTTTTCACTCTTAACTGTTTTCGCAACAGCAAAAAATGGGTGATTTTTTTCATGCGTAAAGAAGCGTAGGAATTATCTAATGAATATCATTATTATATAACCCCTAAGGACTCAATCATTAGAGTTTTCTGCGGCTTCAAGGCTGCGCTCCAGTAAGTAGCAGAGCAAGGATGGATTCTCATTTTTTAAGCAAAAAATATTGTAACTAAGACTAGATTGTGGTCGGAAATTGAATAAAACCATGTATAATCTTTCACCATTCGCTAATTCTGCTTAAACGTTCAAAACTTCATTTGATATGTTTTCTGGATAACCACAAAAACATCAATAAATGTTCACATATTTACTTACAGTTTTCCCCTCGTAGTTGTATAGACTGAAAGACAGTGTACCAATTCTTTACTCATTCATATTTGTTCCTGATTGCACAGAAGCACATCTGCCATCACTAGAAAAAACACCTGCTATCAAAGAAGATCCCAATTGCTTTCATTATATGTACATTCACTATCATAGAGAAATAAATCTGCTGTCATATACACGTAATCTTCCTCTCATTATCGAGCACAGTTGTTTCAGTAAAAACGTAACACTACTATCATAGTGAACATGTTGACATTAATGATGGAATGCTAAATAATATTCAAGTTTACCGTAATATTCTCTGTATTACTCAAACCTGACATATAAACATCGCTTCAAACCCTACAATCAGAAACGTCCCAATAACCTCATCCGCTGAAAGGTTTTATAACTCTCTCATACAAATAGACCTTAAAAGCACCCCAAATGTTGTAATGATTAGAAGCCATCAGATCCATAAGCTTCCTACAACGTCTCCATCACAACTAGATGACGTAGCAATTTCAACAGTCAGAGCTACAACTTTAAACAATCCAACAATGACAGTCTTGGTGAAACCAACGTCTACAATCACAACTACGGCTACAAGTTAAGACGAATTCTTCTTTAAGGCCTTAAAATACAACATCCTCAACCACAGCCTGCCTCTCCTAAACAACCATACGAAGACTTCAACAGCCATAACTACAACCACAATCCCAACAACCAGCTAAGCCAACAACCATGGGCAGATATACCCAATGGTTTCTCTCCACACACCTGCGGTCACTTTACACACCTGTGGCTTCTTTACACACCTGCGGTTTCCTTACACACCAAAATGGTCTCCCTTCCCACCTGATGGTTTCTATCCAGTTGTGGCTTCCTTACACATGTTTGGCCTGTTTACACACATGTGATCTTTCTACACATTTGTGGCACCTCTACACACTTGTAGTCTCCTTACACACCTGTAATCTCTTTACTTAATTCTGCCTCTCCTTCCTTATCATTATCCTAATCAGCCATCCACCCAATCTCCCTGCTTCCATCTGCTAATCTACCCATCTACCTCCCTCCGAAAGGCGTCCCTCAAGGTACCAGCTTAGATACCATTGACTTTGTTTCTACCTCTCTCCTGGGCAAGCAGCGCGTGTCCTGGTATCTTTCTGTGTGATGGTATCTTGGTAAGGGCTCAAGTACCCAGTGTACTAAATGGTAGGATTGTACTCGCCAAACCCTGGGTGTCTAGCCACGTGCTAACGTTGGCTGATTGGTTAGTTCAGATTTCACGTCAGCTATGTTGGTTCGTTGGATGAAAGTGTACTATGACAGATTGTGTTTGTTTTCTATATGGATTCATGATTGTGATTTTTACTCTCTCGCGTGTCACGGGTCTATGTCAGAAGGGCTCAGACATGCATGCAGACAGCCCACGAGAACAGAGGTTGAAATGGTACTTGTAGAACAAGGAGGTAACCCAGCTTCTGGGAGGCAGATTTTGCGACGTTAATATTGTTGGGTTTCCGGAACATAAAGGAGGATTAGCATATGCTTAGCATGGGTATGTTGCTGTAGGATGGAAATGAATGGTTTGATATTGAACAGTAGGAAACGAATTAGATTTAGATGATACAGGAGAGGATGTAGTTTTGATGTTGTTGAATCTGACCAAGTCATTGGGTCCCCATTCCGTGATGGTACTACACAGGGAGGTGAGCTCGGGTACTTACCAGCTCTCCAAGTGCCTCTCTCAGTCTCCTCCTTCATCGTACCTGTTGGGACAACAGTTCACTTCCGTCACATATCTTTCTTACTCCTATCTTACTTCTTTCTTACTGTTATCTTACTTCTTTCTTATTTCTATCTTACTTCATTACTTTTCTACATCAATGATTAGTTACAGAACTCTCATGCACGCACTAACTCATCACTCTTCACCTCTTGTCTCATATCATCAAAGGAAACTGGTACCAACCCATTGAGCAAGACGGTATGACCCTTACACATGATGGTATGATCTTTTCAGTATGATGACCCAGCCTTTGACTTGACCCTTTAGAGTCAAGGCAAAACCCAGGCTATCATACCTACGGCTCAGCAACGTCGTGTTTAAGGATTGTACCGTCGTGTTCGAGGGTCGTACAGTCGTGTTCAAGAGCTAAGAATCTGAATGAAGCTTAGCATCAGAACCCAGCTATACTTCCCTGTCTGATTAGGGTAAAAGGTAGAATATTTCATCCTCTGTCTTGAGTTTTGAGTACGTCGAAATCACTGACCGAGTTAGTAAGATAACCAGCCAAGAGACTCCTCTTGCATGCTAAGAGTCTCTCTGTGAGGTGTCAAAATTTGGCCGGCCAGGCTTTGCCAGTAGCCTCAGCCTTGGCCGTGCTTGGCTGCGAGCCACAATAACGGTACGGAGGTGGTCCTTCTCCTCTCCGTTGTACCAACAATTTCCTTAACTCGTCAAAGCCTCTGGCTAATGCCTGTCGCGACTCGCGCACATTACACCAACATAGACGGATTAGCTCAGCTTCCCCGTGTCTCCAGGCGTGTCTCTGACGTCTCACTCCTGTCTCACAACAGATCTGAGGTGAAAAATTGTCTCAGTCAAACCCAAGGAGGATTAGACGGCAGATAGGTATCTACAGGTAGTCGGGAGATCTGGGGCTCTGTGTCGGACCCTGGCCTCGACTTCCTCCGGTGATCCTACTAGAGAATTGATGCCTGAAGAGCTGGACATCCACTTCTGATCGAGTGTTAGGGACAAGAAGAGGCGCTGAGGAGCTACATTATGAGGAGGAAGGTTCAGGACGGGAAGGTTCGAGATGGGAGTTTATGCGACGGAGATGTTCGCTGAGACAGAGTTGAGGTCGGGGTGTTTGGGTAAGGAACACAGGGGGTCTGGAGACGGTGGCTGGCGGGTTGTCACAACAAATTGGTGTGTTCGGTGTGGGTCAGTAGGGAAGCCATAGGCTGTCCACGCTCCGGGCCTGCCTATCACCATCCATCGGGAGCATCTCCTGCCACCCAGGTACCATCTCTTCTCCCTACACACTCAGATACCCTCCCTATCCTTATCTACACACTCAGACACCCTCCCTCTCCACCTACACGCTTAGATATCGTCGCGTTACCTTCCTACATACTCTTACGTAGACATAATACAATCATTTGCATGTCATTCTACAATTCTCTCTACATCTATAAATACTTCCCTTGGACCCTTACAGTACAGATGGTTCCGAAATTAAAGAATGAGTATAGAATGCATAGAAGGTACAAAAAGAACAATGACAAAACTGATGACCAATGATAGAGTACAGAAACCGACCTTACCCGCGGAAGGTGGAGAGAAAGAAGTGGTTTAATACAGCAGTTTTAGTAGATGATATGAATTTACGAAGGGAAACATATAAGGCACTAGACTGATGTGAGGAAGACACAACTCGAAATTATGTATTTATTTATATATACACATTCTTTTGATTCCTCTTTCATCATTCCATCAACAAAAATATTAATTACTATATCTCTTTAATTACGTCTCTGTCGATCAGACATTTGTTAATTGTTCTTGGTGTTATGAAGAACACTACCGTATTGCTGGAACAAGGACCAGAATACCGATAAAATCTCTGTATTGCGTAGGTTTTCCGATAAGCATATCGGCGGCAGCACCATCGGCGGGACCCGCATCGGCGACGTTCCTGGTTGCAGCGTTAGCATCGGCGAGACCTACAACATCGGTATCCACGTCGGAGATATCTTATCGGCGGCCACTTTATCGTCGAAATCTATATCGGATGTACCCTAATCGGTGAAATTTGCGTCGGCTGCATCTGTACCAGTGGTTCCTTTGAGCAAAATCCTTATTGGTAACATCTATATCGGCCGAACCCCATCAATTACATTTACATCGGTGATGACGCTCGGCAAAACTCGTATCCGCAGAACCTGTATCGGCGACGCCTAAATTAGCGACACCGGTATCGGCAGTGTCCGTATCGGAGATGACCGAACTTGTAGCATTTATATGGGCGACACCTGTATCGGTGGCATCCATATCGGAGAAATTCATATCGGCGACATCCTCATCGGCATCACTCGTATTTGTAGGACTTTTATCGGTGACACCCGTATGGGTAGCCCCCTTTCAGCGGCGCATGTATCAGTGACATTTCTATCGGCGACACCCGATACAGCGGTATCTGTATCGGCGGCGTCTATTTCGGCGGCACCGGGTCGGCGCGCAACCGTATCAGTAACTTAGCAAATCCCGATATTCTTCATCTCCGTGAGGGAAAACGAAGCAGGGTACGTTGGGTTACCTGAAGCTCGGTATTGGCTGGTCAGTTCTACATCGGACTGTGGCCGGGTATAGGCAAGACATCGGCTGCCAGACCATTCCCAAACCCTCTATCGACTTCATTAAATCACCCGCATATCAAGCTTTAACAATGGTCTAGTGTTGTAACTACGTAGTACAAACGTATTTGTAATTGCCCTTTGAGTCAGAGAATTTATATAATGATTCAAATATAAGAACTTATAATTCATTGGTTATATATATATATATATATATATATATATATATATATATATATATATATATATATATATATATATATATATATATATATATATATATATATTACTGGAAAATACAACTATTTTTCAATTTTTACGTCCTTTTGGGGAGGAGTCCGCCAGAGACCATGTAAACCGTTCATAACAAGGAATTCAAACAACAACAGAATACCGGGAATCCTCGGAAGGAAGCCATGGGTTTGTTGCTTGAATTTCTTCTTATCCATTTATGCAACTATAAATGATACGAGACACAGAGAGACAGTAAACCTATAAATGATACGAGACACAGAGAGACAGCAAACCTATAAATGGTACGAGACACAGAGACAGTGAACCTATAAATGGTTCGAAACACAGAGAGACAGTAAACCTGTGGAGAAAATGCAAAAAAGCAAATACTGAGGTGTTAAGCTTGTAGGTCGTGACCTTGGGTCACTTTCTCATGTATGTGTGACCTGGTGTGTGGGGGGCTGGCCACACGTTGACAAATTTCACATACTGATCCTCCGACCTTTGCCTATTGACCTCAATCATTTGTCATCCGAATCTTAAGACTGGATCATCAAGTGAGACAGATGAACCAGCATGAACCCATACACGTGTGATTGGTGTTGATAAAGCGGAATTGAAAACAGCCCTTCATTTACTGAATATATATCATAAATTCTCACGGCAAAAGGAATGTATAAGAGGTCTGGCTTGGGGGTACCTCTGAAACACAAGTCTTTTATCACACTTCTCATGGAAAGTGTTTGGTACAAGATACTTCATACGTCTCCCAGTTTGCTGTGCATGAATTCTGAGTGCATTCCTGGCCGGTAAAGATGAAGACATAAAACAATATTCGCTGGGGCTTCCTAATTCATGTTAGTAAACAGTCTAACTGAACGTCAGAAGAGTCATGTTAGTCTGGGAGCGCTAGCCAGTTAAGCCAGCCTCTGTGTACTGCAGTTGTTTAATGGAGACTTATTGTGAAGTTTCTCAGCATTTTTATTGACGTGTACCCAAGACATACATCTGCAGACGCACACATACATGTACACATTTCAATCCTTGCTATGAACGAATGAAGAACATTAAGGTGTTTGACACATCATTATCATAAAGGAAAATTGCTTTCCCCATTACTGAGGTACTTGAGATATTTGGCTCTTGGTTGTTAATGGGTAGTAAAGTACGCGTGTTTACCAAGAATGTGTCGCTTAACCCTACCTGACCCAGGTCAATTGCCTACGTGACCTAATCTCAGGTAGCCGATACTGCTGCTGCCCTCACCGTGAACTTTCCATATTCAAATCAACCAACTGGATGACATTTCCTTACTGTGTCTCTTGTGTATCACGTGGAGGTTGTTAGAAATACTAGTTAGTGAGGTGTGGTTCGAGTCATTGCGAAGCACCTGTCGAGTTATCAGTACTGAGTGAGGCTTGGTTAACAGAGGCGGCAGGTCGACACCTCCGCGCGAGTCCTGGTCCTCCACGCCCAACATGATTTGTTTTATGGTTGACCCGTTATCTTACCCGTTATCTTTATCATTACGTTGATGCTGAGAACTGAGGATATGCCTAGCTAGGCAGAAGTTGTGGGACACGAGGATACAGCAGATAAACAGATGTCGGGGATGTTACAGAGGACAGACACGTCGGGATGCGACAGAGTCCGCCGACGTCGCGGAAGCGAAAATCCCGAAGACGTCGGGGATGCGACAGCGCTCGTAGACATCGGGGATGCGACTAATTCCGGAATCGTCGGTGATACGAACAAATCCACAGAGGTCGGTGATGCGACAGGGACCAGAGGCCACTAAGATTCGTGACTGCCACTGTGGTTTGTCTGATACATTCTTCCATTTATTTTTGACAATCAAACCCAGCAAAACCCCAGTCATAAGTTGCAACAGTGGGTCTTTTCGACGACAGACGGCAATATCACATCGCCTTCACGGACCTCGTCTTTCAAAGTGCCACCAGGACTGACCTCTCCAGGGATGTCAGATTCACGCCACTTTTTGCGGCAGATACCACGACAAATAAACAACAATAATGGCAAAATGTTCCGAGTAAACAAGGGAGGCAGGTAGAGCGGGAGTGTAGGAGCGGTAAGATGGCGGCGGTGGCGGCGGGAACAAAGGCCGCGCGTGGAGCTTTGTGGGAGGAGCCGCCATTACCAGGGAGGTGAGAAGCGAAGTCTCTGACACACACCTGCCACACCCGCACTCTCCCCGCACCTCACACCACACCGCACTCCCCCTGCACCTCACACCGCACTTTCCCCGCACACCACACCGCACACTACACCCGCACTCTTCCCAGAAAATGGTTCTGTGCCCCAGGACTCGTATACCACACTCCTCAAGCCGCTTAACATACTCTCTATATTTCCCTTAGTGGTTTCAAGTCATATAAAAGACCACAACTTGAACTCAAGATTCACTGGAGTCGAGGCTTCAATCTGAGCGAAGCATATGAATCTTATGAGAGATAAACACTATTCTATATCTGACCTTTCTTATTGCCATCAGTGCTAACGACTGTACGCAACACTGTGTCTGTATGACACATTGCGAACTTGCTTTGTGTTGCACATATGTTATTACCTATGTTGCTGTCAGCACCATCTACTGTCCCGCGATCATATGTCTTGTATTTTGAAGCGTCCTAAACCTTACCCTCCGACGGGAGCGATACCCACTCGGGCCCACCTGTCTGATTTTGCCTTTCTTGAATCTTCGTCACGGCAATTCAATTATCTTTTAAAAGATCCACAACACTAGAAATTGACGTCTTTCCAGTTATGGATCAATTCAATCTATCTAATTATAAAGGGTTTATTTGTTTAATCTTATAAAGATAAAACAAATATCCACAGCACTCGAGTCCCCATGAGATAAACATCGTTCGAAATTTGGCGACTGAATTAGAGGATTCGAAGCAACTGAAGAGACGGTACTCAAGTCTTCGTTGTTCTATCTGGTTATATCGTCTTGCTATACCTATGATATATCTGGTTATATCTAGTCATATCTAGTTATGTATGTGATATATCTAGTTATATGTGGTATTATCTGGCTCACCGAAGAACTGCAATTTCCTTGTAGTTGACCATAGGTCATTACGGTTAAGGTGCTGGAAAGATGTCAGTCGTCCTGGAAAGACGTCAGTGGTGCTAGGGAGACGTCGTTGGTGCTAGAAGACATCAATGATGCTAGGGAATGTCAGAGATGCTGGCTCCCCAGCCTGGGGGAGACATTACACCCCACCAACAGCTTCCCTCAGGGAACGTCTTTAACGACCACCCGTGGCAATTAGGCCAGTAATTACCCACTGACCTGAGATGGGGAAGGGCGTAGGGTAACACCTGCAGTATATATATATATATATATATATATATATATATATATATATATATATATATATATATATATATATATATATATATATATATATATATAGATGAACTTATATGAATCACGGTTGGTTAAATCTAAACGATTCTTTATCGCTGTTTGGAACGATTATATCATCAAATAATTTGGACTTCAAGAGAATCAATAAAACGAATCAATCCATCGGTTCCACTCCCGGCCAGCACTGACTCTTACTGATTAGGATTTCGAATGATTAACTCAGTGAGATCATGTATTCACCGAATCAAGGGGGAGTTTACTCACAGTAGGCGCAGGTCAGTGATGAGTACATAAGAAGTAGTCTCTGGTAGTTAATCACTCCACGTCACATTGCATTAACGAAAACTATCTAAAGGTAATCTTTCTCTAATCCAGTTTGTGTGTGTGTGTGTGTGTGAGAGAGAGAGAGAGAGAGAGAGAGAGAGAGAGAGAGAGAGAGAGAGAGAGAGAGAGAGAGAGAGAGAGTATTCTGCAATCAGGTTGAAATACTCAGTGAATAATGACACTATGATAAGAATTAGGAGAGATGAAAGTCATTTTGATTCCTTTCAGTTGCAAGATACAATATTGTTAACCAGAACCGGTACAAACTCATAACAGATGGCATACAACCTGTGATTGTTGTATAACCTGTTACCTACATATCACTGGGGATTAATCAATATATCATTAATCATCTAAAAACGAAGGAATTAATCCTTCTAATCAATCGATTGGTCCTCAAGTACGTGGACTGCGCGCGCAGGCGTGGCTCCTAATCTATACAACTGATCTCTGCTAATATGCCTCATCACACTGACGTCATTGGGGTCAGATGAGGATGAATCACATCAGATGATGAGGCACTTACTCATGGTAGTCAGGTCATTAATATTGGTCACAAACGATTCAGGATTTTTAAGAAACCAGGACCTTCTCCCATGCTGGCTGGGGGAGGTTATTATCATAATCATTATTATCATGATTCTCATTGTTATTGTTATTATTATTATTATTATTATCATTTGTTTTTCTATCATGATCATTATCATTATCAGATAATGTTGATAATCATAAGAAGAATCCAAACCCAGCAAGAGATCCCTACAAAACTTTAGATTTATTGGAATACGCCAGACTACGCCAGATAATTACTGGAAGACGCCAGACTACGCCAGATCTACTGGAAGACTCTCGATTACGCCAGGGATCTACTGGAAGATCCTGAACTACGCTTGGGATCTACTGGAAGACTCCAGACCCGCTAAGGATGTACTGGAAGACTCCAGACTAAGCTACGGGTCTACTGGAAGACTACACCAGGGATCTACTAGAAGCACCCACTACCGCCTCTAAAAGTAGCCACCGCGCGGACCTGGGGACAACTGACCAATAAAGCTTGGTTTTGGCCGTGGCTGAAGGGGCGCAGGAGCCCAGCGACCAAACGTAGCGTTATCTCTCTTTTTTTTCATCTTCTTTCCCCCACGGGTCCCGGGCCTGTGTGGCCACGCCGCGTGCTCGACAAATAGGTCTAACCATGACCGCCATCTTGGCAGATTTTCCCTCAGCCGACGACCACCTTTGGTAGACACAAACAGAGCCATTACGTCACCGCAACGACCATTAACACCGTCGTAACCCCGTGACCAGTTGGTCCCTAACAGCCGCGAAGCCCATCCCAGGCCCAGCCCACCCCATCACCCCACACAACCCCTCCCTCACCTCTCACTCCTCCAGCAACCTGACCAGTGACCATCCCACACCAACTGGTGGCCCAAGGAAGATAGGGATGTTCTCCCAACCGTCTCTATCCACTTGCGTCAACATATATATATATATATATATATATATATATATATATATATATATATATATATATATATATATATATATATATATATATATATGATTCTAACTCCATAATCGTATAGGTCTGTTACGATCTAGCAATAAATGATCAGTGCAGAGGTAAGCTGAGATCCACCTGTTATCTTCTGATCCTTCATAAGCCCCTGGGGTAAGAGGACCGAACCCTTTATCAAGCGTCCTAAGCACATGGATCTGGCCAGTTCGATATCCGGGTCGTCCGCTCGATGATGTACTGGAGAACATTGGAAACACAGATAACACAAGACCTGATATCGCTCCGTGCCGACGTGATCTGCTAATACCTTCTTCGTCTGTCAATGTCTCGTTTTGCCACTAACCCCACACAACTGGCACCGTAGTCCTACCCCAGAACCCCTCCCGTCTCCAGCCCCCAGCAGTCAGTATGACAGACGCCAATAACCGAAGCGTCGCGAGTGTGAAGTGTGAACGTGTCCCAACATCGCCAAAGTAATTGTTGTGGGACCCCAAGGGTCGTACGTCTTGTTGATGGTCTCGGCTAGTGTGTGTGTGTGTGTGTGTGTGTGTGTGTGTGTGTGTGTGTGTGTGTGTGTGTGTGTGTGTGTGTGTGTGTGGTAGACTGCGTGTCATGCAATTCATCACCACCACATTTTTCACCAACGTTCATGCCTCTATATTTATGGAGGTGCTCCATTAAAATGATTACTGGATGTTTGCTTCTCTCTCATTGTATGAAGTGCGATCGTTCCTTTAGGGCTGGAACGACTCAAGTGGTAGTCATACGACCTTGAAAATGGGCGGGTCGTCACAACCCCTCGCCCACGTGGTTGTTCGCTTGACCTACTGTGATTAACATTGGTTCATAGTCATCTGGAAAAAGCGACTTTGGTCGTTTTGAGTCATAGTTCCAGTTGGAGGAGATGGGGAGGATGCGGGATCATCCAGATTAGAATCAGAGGAGAGTAAGGTACCAAATAAAGCTGTTCTACCCGCTGAAGTTTCAGATGTAGGCTGGGTCGGGCTGGAATCGAGGGAGAAACATTAAACCACGACCACCCTCTTTGGAGCAGAGATGATTGTAGGGATTATGGTCGGAGGTTTGGACGGAGGGCGTCAGAGGGAACATACGAAGAATCAGATTAATGGGGTTCTACAGAGGGATGCTGGTTGAGACCCCGAATGTTGCAGAAATGATTACAGCAACAGCCAGGTGTGGGAGCAGTGCTGGAGGAGAGTAGGTGAGCTCCTTTAGATTGATGCTGTTGGTCAAAGGTGGCCTTGGAAACCACCTGGCTCCCCTCGATCGGCGTCTCTCACATTCATATCCGGAAAAACATTAAGTTGGTGCGCTGTCTGGATCTTGATGGTGTGAAGTGAGGAAAATCTAGAGGCGTGAGTAAAAAGTTGTCTGAGTTATGTGTCGTAAAGTGTTATGTATGGGATGGGGTGTGAGTCTGAGGATGCCAGCGACTGACTTGTAGGTGAAGCAGGATAAAAACATCAACCTGGACCAGGGAGGGGAACGTGACAGATCATGATAAATCGTGATAAATGATAGAGTCGCCACGACTAATCCTCCTGATAGCCAGGCGGGAGTACCTCCCTGATCGGCGATTTGCCTGCCACCTACTACCTAACACTATCAATTACCCGCCACTTATTACTCAGCAGTCATCGCCTTTAATAGATTACTCCCCACTATATATCCTTGCCTTTATATCTACATCTAGTCATGGGTATTCGTAGTAGGTGACACCTCTCTCTCTCTCTTTCTCTCTCTATCCAATATATCTATATATATATATATATATATATATATATATATATATATATATATATATATATATATATATATGGTTTCCCCTTTGGTGAACGTCTCTTAGGCCTCGTATAAGGTAATGTCTTGGATACACATTTTTATATTCACGTAATGTGCCTCACACTTGATTTATGGCCCCTTCCTACATTCCCACCTCCTGTCTACTCTTCCCGTCCCCTCCCTCCCCGTCTAAGCCACCACCACCGTCGTAAATGTCTATCTTTCTGCTCCTCTAACCACCTCAATTTCACAGATATCCCCCTGTCTCTATTAACCATATTCTGTCCAGGTCTTCCTATCTTTTTTCCCGTCACTAATCATCTGTCTCTCTAATCCCCATGTCTTTCTTTACTCTTTTTCCTAAATCTCCTTGATTCTCACCCTCTCTGTACACACACACACACGCACACACACACACACACACACACACACACACACACACACACACACACACACACCATTAAAGGATCAACCGTACTTGTATTTTCTTTATACTAAGTACTCCTCCTTGTATACCTGTTCCTTGTAAATTTTCCTGTATGCGACTGATGCAAGCAGCATAGAGAAGCACACAGCATCACAGCAATCGACACTTGAATGATAAAACTTCATCTTAGAAAAACAATACATATTTTCCATGATGTTCGTTGCAAGGAACTTTGATAAGCAAGATCATAGCTAAGAAATACTACCACACTCCATCTTCCATAACATGAGGACATCTGGCAGTGCGTTATGGCTATAAGCATAAAGTTTCAGTTCTGATGTTGAAGCAAAATAATGGCCTCGTACTTTGAGAAGAATGGAATAGGATGTATAACTCCCTGCCGGACGCCAAGACCCATACATACTCGCCATACTCTACACATGAACGCCTCAAGTACACGCATACACACACAGACTCTCACGCAAAACCCACAAGTCAGTTTAAGGAATAAGTATACTCCAGGTCAAATGTGTAATCATACATAATCAAATTTAGATCTCATACATGACAGGTATGTATCTGTATGCATACAATTGTGTATGTATGTATTCATAGACGTATGTATACACCTAGATACTGATGTAGACGTAACTGAACTGTAGTATGTTTGTATTGATCGCTATTTTGAAAGCTGAGGGTAGATTTGTACATGAGAAATATAAGCATTGATTGATAGGCCTGTGAATACACCCACCTCCACTAAAAAAAATACATGTTAAACACACACACACACACACACACACACACACACACACACACACACGCACACACACACACACGGCCGCTCTGCCCCCAGCTCTTGGAACAGCCCCACTGGGAGCTGTACACCCAGGCCATTGGTAAATCGCCCAACTTGCATGCTAACTCAGCCGAATCGATGACAAAAATAAGTTTTATTCTGAGCAAGGTGGAGGAGACTGGCAGGGTCTTGATCCTGAGGGAAGCATATTGTCCCCAGATCTTAGACCAAGACTGAGGTCTTGGCTGTCTTCATACACTTAGATAGAATTCTATAGCTATAGCATCAGGGAGGCTGTCGAGACACAACAGCTAAAAAGGGTCGTCGGCGCTGTGGTAACAGAGCACGTCCGCTCCCTTGGTCAAACTTAACAGGCAATTTGTCGAACGTTACGAGCATTTACTGGCAGTAGGTAGTTAGCGGAGGTTGTTATGGCTGGGTGGAGGAGAGACAGGGTCCTGACGTGTATTTATGGTGGGACGAGGTCGTACCAGAAGCCTCAGGACGACGACCTGTGACGTGTACTGGAAAATGACTGGAATCTAGATGCCTTTAGCAAGCGACTCCAGAATGTTTCCTACTACTACTACTACTAGTACTACCTACTACTACTACTAATAGTACTACCTACTACTATTACTACTGCTACTACTACTACTAATGCTGCTGCTGCTGCTACTACCACTAACCACTACGTATGTAGTACTTACTGACCTTTCATCGCTATTCCATCCATGTCCAGGTAGGCGCCATCTAGAAAGAGAAATTGGAATGTGAGTGACGCTATGGTTCCTCACTAACATCGAATGAAGAAACTCGTAATTAACATTCTCCAGAACGGCACCACACACACACACACACACACACACACACACACACACACACACACACACACACACACACACACACACTCACAACAAGACACTCATAAAGGTACATGACACCGGGAAAATGAAACTCATAGAGATAATTAAATGATTCTTCCTCAAACACACGTAGGCACATATATGTTCTGGCAGAGTGAGGACAAGAATATAAATCCACCCAGTCAGGTGTGCATGAACGCAAGCACCAAAACTGAGACCACTAATGATAAGGATATGCGGAAAAATTAGAGGTAAAGACGAGTGTTTATGGAAGAATGACCATAATAGTACACACACACACACTCATACACACACACACACACACACACACACACACACACACACACACACACACACACACACACAGGAGGTAAGCCGCAGGAATCTCCATGAGAGGGACTTGGAAGATTACATTGTTCTTAACCTGTCGCCAGAGTTCCATATCAGGAGAACAGTAAAGAGACAAACTGTGAGTTGATAAAAAATGAGGAGCATTCAAGCCTATGGATATCTAACTAGCTGATCACATCCTACATGACACCAAAACTTGAATTTGTTTATCAGGTTTGGTCGCCGAACTAAGATAAGATCCGGAGGAGGTCAATAAGACGGTACCAGAAGTAAGAGAGCTGAGTTACGGGGAGTAGAAGAAGGAAGAGTAATGAGTGACGGGACCACAACCTTTAAATTTTCAAGCTTGTTTTATGATGTCATCAGTAGACAGTAATTCGGCACGTGTAAGAGCAGACCAACCAAAGGCCATAACACGAAATTTAGGAAGTGACCTGATAGAAGAGATGTAAAGGTGTACTTCTATAGGTGGATGGATGAATTGGAATAATCTGTATGATGAAACCGTGCGAATGGGAACAACATACAGAAGTTATAAAAGTTATATATTGGAGAAAGTTTAATAGCTCCTCCTTCCAGTGAAACAAATATGATATCACATACAGGGTTCCTGACCGAGATTCACGCACGGGCCTGCCCCAGCTCGAATTCTAGGTACGGTAGTCGGCTCTCAGCCAACCCACCTTTTCATCCTTCTCTCGGAGCTGCTTGATAAATGGCTAGTACCCGACTTTGCCTTGGGGAGGGGGGGTTGTATGTTTGTACTCACATAAGAGTAAAATCATGGCACTTTTACAGAAGGTAAAGAAATGAGGCAACACAACTGTAAAACTCTCTCCCCGCAAACATGCAAATAGTAATCACAAATACATAGTAATCACATAGCAGATGGGGAGGGAGGACCAAGATATTCAGATTGAGGACTCCAGAGTTTTGCCAGTTTTCAATAAGGTAAAATTTTGAATTATTGGTTAAGTAAAGAATATCCAAAAAAAAGTATAAGTATATATATATATATATATATATATATATATATATATATATATATATATATATATATATATATATATATAATAGGGGTATTATTTCCTGGCCTTTCATCTGACCTTTCAGAGTAAGGTTAATGGCCAGATCATCATACCCAAAGGTCGTGCTGTCGTACACAAGGGTCGTACTGTCCTATTCAAAAAACCAGTAACGTCGAATATATGGCGTTTATTTTCTCCTCTCAAAAATCAGTTTGTCTACTTCTCCAGCGTTGCAATAAGCGCGGCACTTAACCAACTCCAGCCTCACAGGCTACAGAACTTGTTTTTCGCGTAATAAATGGAAATTTGGCTTCTCGTATGTAAGATGTTTTCGCAGTGTCTTACTTTCATTTAAAGCTTCCAGCATTCTGGGTAACATTAACCTTCTCCCCGCCACTTTAAGCTTCGGTCTCTGGTTTCTTTTCTTAAAAGTTTTCTTCAACAGAGAGAGGTAGTGGGGCCTCTATCCATTATTTGGTTTGGTTAAACTGATTTCTAAATGCACAGAATATGTTACGAAAATGAAGAAATTAGGACGTGTTAGGCGTCTTATATATATATATATATATATATATATATATATATATATATATATATATATATATATATATATGCGAAATTTCACCAAAACAACTTGCTAAAAGTTGATGAAAATATAGAACATCAGTAGACCTGCCTAATAAGTCCTATTCACTAGAGCGAAATCTGGGAAAGATGTGCACAAAAATGAACACCTCTACAGTTGTGTACATTTGAGTATTTGCATAAAGGAATTACCCAAGTCTTCGTCGCTTACTCATACCGGCAAGTCGAGCTGTCGCCGCTATCTCAACTCCCATGTTATGAAGAAATCTCAGTGGTACTGTCAACGTTATAAACTACAATTTCAGAATGCAGTTTCCATTTCCGAGTCGTGCTCCTACACTTCCGACCGTCTCCAATCACCTGACCCACCGCAGCGAAACGTAACGACCGCTGAAGACGACATCGCGAACCATCCGGCAAAATAAAAAGCCACACGAAGACAGTAGACGTTGGGGAATAACCGGCTAAATAACTGGAGTCGTTAAGAATTACGCTAATGCATCCAGCCAATCAGCATACTCCTTTGTTACGTTATATGCTCAGCGATTTACTGTCTGGACGGTATCATCCAAGACTAACATCTCTACAAACTTCCCGCTTTTGTATAAGAAAAGTAATCTTTTATGTACTATAGCTACCTACCCCTGGTCTCTGACGTACCCTTCTTCCTGGGTCATTTCCAAGCGCCTTATGATAACAGTTATTTACAACATATTTACAACAACAAAATGTAAGTCAGTTCTGGGATCCGTCGCAAACATAGATCACCTTCCCCGCCGTTGTGAATGGGTGAGGTACAGAAAGCTTTTACTAGCGACTAAGTCGTGACTTATGATTAGATTTCTATGGGTTTCCCAAGATATAGAACCATTTAAGTCTCTCGTAGTGATAAGTATGATAAAAGTGTGAATAGAATGAGATAACTTGTATGATAGATTAGCAGATATGCTGAGATCTAAGATCCTGGCTTCGTATTCTTAGTTCCGCTGATTCCTTTGTGCCGGAAGAAGGTTCAGCATCAAGTACTCTTGCCTTCATGTTTCCTTATACAAGAATAATAAAGTTTAACTCAGACATGTCTCAGCGTTTATACGCACTCTCAGTAGCACTCAGCCCGTTCTCTCTAGCTGCCGGTTATATATCATACACCCAAGATGCGGCAGACACTCAGGTATAATGGGAAAGTAAATCATAGGATATTATACACTTTTTATTTCCTTGCGTGGACATAAAACTCACTAGTGGTATAGTTAAGTACGCATTACAAACCGTAATGGTGGCTTGTTGACGTTGATAACAAAATCGTTTTTATGTCTACCGAAGCGACATGCGATTGTATCCATTCCCATCCATGTCTTCCTTACTGATAAACACAGTTAGGTAATGAGTAATTAATATGTATTAGAATAACGTACAGGTAATGATCTAATCACTCTGCAATACGGAAATATGAATGAAACTATTTCTTTTTTCGGTCGAGCAAGATGGATTTAACCTGACAAAGCCGAGGCTTTTCTTGTTATCTATAATAAAGAGATTTACTCTATGGAAGGTTATCATCGGCGTCACCAGAAGGAGATCACTGGGTTTTCCCAGATATCAAAATTACTGTGACACTCCAGCCATCAAGAACACTGGGACATCCCAACCATCAAGAACACTGGGACATCCCGCACACCAAGAGGCCTTCTCAGAACCGTGACACACATCAGGATTTGCTCTACACTGAGATAGATAAGTGAAAATTTCTTCAAGAAAATATCCCATCGTGTGGCTGATGATAATGACTAATACAATCAGTTATCTGTAGTGTTACACGGTGAACCTCAGCGATTCTGTTGCATGACAGGGTTTGAAACTGTCGTCTCCGTCAGCCTACAGGTAAGACGTGATCAGATACTCAAGTGATACAAAACAGATCATCATGACGCCTTCAGCAGCGACGTCTTGGTTTTCTCTCGGTCGCTTCTCTCTTGATAATCGTCTACTCGCTCTTTGGTCTGTGTATATTATTTAATTGATTGCCATTCGCGCTTATTACTGTTCTTAGTCACTAGTTTGTTTTTCTCGTTCCTCTGTTGGCGGTCTCTCTCTTTCTCCTCCTTATATTAAGTTTTCTGTAATCCCTCCCTCGGAGGGCACCCACCTTTGGGAGTACAGATAATAGAAAGCCTGATGGTCTAAGACGAGGTTATCTGCTGGAGAACAATACTTGGTAGGGACAGATTAGAGGAGACCTGATGTAGGACAGTAACAGTATCCTACATGCGACGCTCACCTGAGCTGGGCTGCGCCTGGTACGAAGGCTTCTTCATCCACTCGAACGGTGATCGGATTTGTTGTGGGCGTGGTGGCTGGGCGTGTGTCGTGGGCGGGGAGCCAGCGTCAGCCGCGCCCTCCCCCAAGGGTAGAATACCCTCGTGCGGCGATTGGGCCCCACCGCCGCCCCCTGAGACGCCCCCGTCGCTGCCGAACTCCGGGGGCCCGGGCACGGGGGCCAACTTTTGATAATGAGCGAAAGTCGGGGAAGCGGGTCCTTGCTGTGTGGTGTTACTTGGGGCGCATGGAGATGGGGTGTGTGGGGGCTGCTGGACGCCCCCAGGGTTCGACGACGACAACGCAGGGGGCTGTGGCAGGGGGGACGCGCCCCCTGGAGCTCCATTATGATGTAGCGGCGCTACCCAGTCCTCATACCCAGTGGGAGACCTTTGTTGACAGTGGGCGGCCGAGGGGTGTGGCGCAGACATGTACATAGCAGGGTTGTGCCATGCGGCCCCTTGGAGGCCATCTCCGAACTGGCCCGTCATGAAGGGCTGGAGATTGCAGTTGAGGTCTGGCGGGGCGTACTGATGGTGGTGGTGAGGATGGTGGTGGTGGTGGTGGTGGTGAGCTGCCTGCTGCGAAGGGTAGTAACCAAAGTAGCCAGCATGGCTCTGCTGGGTCATCACAGAGTGCGGCGGCGGATGCGGCCTGTTCGCTGCGGGGAACATGGCGACTTCTGAGGCGCCGACCACCAACACCATGGTACTCTAGAGCGGCCTGATGCCCATCACTGGCTAGCACCTCCTGCCCGCGAGACCAGAACTCCTCCGCTACCAGCCAGAGCCACCTGTGTCACGCCTCCCCACGCCCGCTACACACAACACAGTCTCCCTAAAACACTGGTGGACGACCACCTTTCAGGGACACGCTCGATGTCTTCACTATGTTCCACACACTTCACACATCACTTTGCATCTGTGAACTTCGTGGATATTCACACTCCAGAATAATAGCGCTGTTCCAGAAGCTGAGTCAGACGCGGCCCAGGATGTTTGTCAGCACGATGCGAACGGGACAGACGGAGAGAGAGAAAGCTTTCAGACTGACGGACGTGCTATACTGCATCAGCCACCATCGGTTAATGTCACCGAGTCGATCTGGAGGGCTTCTCTCGCTAGCCCCGCCCTCGCCACGCCCAAAACCACTGGAGCTCCGCCCTCTCACTATCCCTGGCCAATAGGACGACCCTAACTGGGGCCGTCTTGTCCAATAGCTGACGTTCTTCTAGCGTCATCACCAGGAGCCTGGATAACGTGGTAGGTCGTCTTGCAAGAAATCCTTATGTTAAATCTTGTAACAAAAGGGCTTCGATAACAGTCAGATATTTGAATTTTACTGGGAATAATAATCTTATGAGAATGCTGTTTGGACTACAAATGAGAAAAAGGAATTAACCCTACATCATCCCATATATTTGATTTAGAAATTACAATATCTCTCACAGATGCCATTAATTATTCCTCTTGAAGATCGACCGAAGAGATTAAAATGATAAAACCGAGCTACTATCGCACCTGCCTTACATTTCCTCCCACCGATCCGAGAAGTGTGGCCCAGTTCATTCTTGGGATTTCTTAAAGTTCCGAGATACACACGTTTTTTGGCTGCCTTTCCAACTTGGGAGGAGAGGGAAGAAGAGAGTTTTATCGCTAGAATCAATGTGGTATTTTTCTCCAAGCTAAGTGAAGACTGGAGCCTGGGCCTGCAAGTGGCGAGTGCTCCATGTTTTTCTGTCTTCCATTAACTATAGCGTGAGGCGGACCAGAGGGGAAGTTCGTGGCCTGGAAAAGTATGCCCTACGAGAGTCCTAGACCAACAGAAGCATAGCCTTATGTAACTCTCAGTCTTTAGACTCAGGATGCTTTAGGCCTTGATAGGTCTAGTGTCAGGGAGCTCTGAGAGAGCTAGCCTGAAACCAAGCTCTGAACTGGGCAGTTTTTGGACTCGGGAAGTTCAAAGTTCCGGCGAGTCCGACTTCAAGTTTAGACCCACAGATCACTAAATCTATGGCAGTCTGAACCAAGAATGTTCTACATCAGAGCAATCAGGATCCAGTAAGCTCTAACCCGAGAGAATTCTGGCCACAATGAATTCTAGACCAAAGGAACTCCAATAATTCTGAGTTCCGGACTTATGAAATCATAAACTCAGTAAACGCTGCTAATTCCTGAGAATTTTAAAGACTCCACGAATATACTCCAAGAGAATCTGGAGAACAGAAAGAATAATTGCAGAGACATCTAGAGTTAGAGAGCTCTATACCCAGAGACACTCTGGGCTTGAGAACCTTTGGTCCTGGGAACTCTCAGTGGATATCTAAACGTAAGGACCTTTGAGCCTTCTGAGGTACTTCTCCAAGAAATTTCTAGATGAAAGAAAGTTACTCTTAAGATTCCAACCTTAGGGACTTTAAGGATAAGAGTTGGTGTAATAACTCAGTGGTTGTTGGACAAGAAAGTTTCTTTACATGAATCTAAAGCCATGGGAATCATGGCCTAAGAAAATTTTAACATAAATATTTACACATTTGAACGTATACAGAAGAAAGTATTCATTTAGATTCCACTGTACATACAAGGAGGTGTTAGGTCAGAAGACCTACAACAACATAAGACGTAAATGGGTATAGAGTTAGACCCCACATCACCTACCAACAGCTTCAGAACCTGTCATGTAAGTCGACAAGAGTTCCAAGCAGCCATAAACCAAAGGTCTATTGACAGCATGTCTCCCCCGTCACTTGGCCTCCTCTCTCTCTCTCTCTCTCTCTCTCTCTCTCTCTCTCTCTCTCTCTCTCTCTCTCTCTCTCTCTCTCTCTCTCTCTCTCTCTCTCTCTCTCTATCTCTATCTATCTATCTATCTATCTATTTATCTCTCTCTCTCTCCACGAATTCTCAATTTCATTCAAACTCTCATTTTACATTTCTTTTTTGCAATTTCCTTCAGATGTATCACCCGCACTGTATTCACTTACTATGTGATTGTTTTACATCACCATCAGCGGCTTCTGTTTACTCCTACCGTGCCTTTATTGGGTATCAAGCACCCGCATGAGAGTGTAGTGCATGAGCTAAGTGCTTTGTGAGTGTGTTGTTAGACTCGTCTGTATAAGAGGCTTTCGCAGCAGCCGGACGGCAAAGTAGGAATTCCCGGCAAAACCCAAGAATAAAAGACATATGATTTTTCCGGTGTTCCATTCATTCAGAACTGTTCTATGTAACTGAATGACACAACCATCTACATGCATCTACGAACCTCCGTGGTGCAGTGGTTAAGGCGCAGTCTACAAATCTAACGGACTCACGTTCGAGTTTAGTGACAGACAAACGATTGACAGCCAACCCAACAGTGTCTTCCAGCGGGTATAGTACAGTGATGTGTACATTACTACTATTAATATTACTATTACTGCTACTAGCAGTAGTAGTAATAGTAGTAGTGCCATCACCGTTTTGGAATGGTTGAAGCGTAAAGTAATGGAAAAATGAAGGCTACAGCAATGAAGAAGTAAGAAGTAAAGAAAGAAAAGAGAATAGAAACCACCCTGAAGATGGAGGTAATTATGAGTGGAAATAATGACTATTTAAGTTAACGTCCATCTCAGTGGTCGCTATTACTCAAGTGATCACGGTTCTATTGTCGTAATGGAGCTTTTATTAGACTGGTCAGACTTTTAATGGGTTTATCTATTATATATTTGGGTAATTTACTCAGCCATTACTTGTACGTGGTTGGTTAAGTGTAAGTGTGAGTGCTAATGAGTGCTTGTCCTGATGTGTGTGTGTGTGTGTGTGTGTGTGTGTGTGTGTGTGTGTGGTTATGGAAGGAGGGAGGACGTGTTTGTCTATGCAAATTCCAGTTGTAGATACAGATGTACATAGAATTTTGTTCACACATTTGCTCTCATATATATATATATATATATATATATATATATATATATATATATATATATATATATATATATATATATATAGCACGGCGGTACGACCGTTGAGCACGACGGTTTGACCCTAAGTTATGATGACTTGGCCTCTCACCTTACCCTTACGGGTCAGGTCAGAGGCCAAGTCATCATACCCAAAGGATCGTACCGTCATGCTCGTGGCTCACACCACTGTGCTCAAGGATCGTACCTTCGTGCTCGAGGATCGTACCGTCGTGTTCAAGGATCGTAACGTCGTGCTCAAGGCTCGTACTCTTGTGTACAAGGATCGTACAGTCGTATTCAAGGATCGTATCGTCGTGCGCAATGGGTTAAACACAGTCATACCCCGACAATAGAATTGCAGTGTTGACTGATGTTGCATCAGCATCCAAGGAGTTTAAAGCTCCTTTGTGTAATGACAATTCTAAACAAATCATTTGAATTAGAACCAATAATACGAGAGATTAAGGACGATCCTTCTTCATGTGTGATGATGTGTCCCACAAATTACAGTTCTTCGTATGTGATAACTACTTTTAACTTTAATAGAAATGAAATTGTATGGAAGTACGTGAAAGGTTAGAGGGCATTTGCATAATGACCTAATGTGCACAAATTGCGAACTTGCACAGTCTTTTGTGTGGTTCTTCGGTGTAACTTGCATAAACATTACAATTCAGCTCAATTTGTGTTGTGTATTGCAAAAGATAAAAAAAAAGGGTTTTGCAGTCTTGAAAGAGAAAAATGATACTGTTCTATACAGATTCAAGTTCTTTATGATATCTGTGACCGTAGTTTACTGACCGGTCCATAGCTAATGGTCACTAGTTGCAAAACAAGTCGTGTAAAACGCCACATACAGGATCCTGTCTGTTTACAAGCGACGAATGAAAGTAATACAAGTTAAACTTCTTTATATATTCTCTGGTCCTGGAGATTGAACAAAAGATATGCCAATACTTCTACCTTCAATGGAAATCGGTATTGCCATAAATCGTACCAGGATGAATCTTTGGATACTAACGTGTTTACTCTAATCAACCGTGAATGTCTGCCTCCCTTGTGACGAGACAGTACGATAACATGGCAAACTAGCGAATTGTCGGGAGGGAGTATGATGAGGGCCTGGTGTTATGACCTGGAGGAGGCCAAGTATGGTAGTGTGATGGTAGGCGTGGAGGTGGCAGAGTGTGGTAGTGCGATTGGAGGTGTAAAGGGTGCTGAGTGTGGTAGTGTGGTAGGATAGTGGGCGCCCATAAACCAGGGGCCACGAAAAGATGAAGTGAAAAAAAAGTTACTGGATATTCGCATGACGATCAATGTATGGTGCACATGGCTACGTGTCTCTGATTGAATTTGATTTTGATCTTGACATTAAATTTTTTAGGACTTGATTACCTATGAACCTTGACAAATGTGGGATGCTTACATCTTTTTAATATCAAGTGCATATCTAACTTGTATGTCTTACCTAGATTCACAAAGTTCTTCAGCCAAATTCATTGTAAATCATAGAAAACAGCAACGAATGATAAGGGTGTATGATGGTGTCATATGTATTACAGTATATTGCTGTACATTTTTTCTTTTCTGATAATATTTACTTGCTAATATCACCACCTCATCTCACTTGACCAATTGTCTGTTGCTTACTCTCTCACTCTGGCTCGGCATTTCCCCCTTACATACCTTTAGTGGTTCGCTGTTGGTCAGACCAAAACAGGTTTGGTATCATAAAGTATGGCCAGGCTGCCCCCAGCTGGTTCGTGGGTCTCCCCTTCCATAAACCTTACAAACCCTCTCCTACTCGCTCCCCATCTGCTTCCCCACTTACGTCGTACCCCATTTTCCATTTCCACGAGCTCCCCCATTTCTGCCTCGCAGACCCATTTCGTTTTTAACCAACACAAGTCTTTGAGATTCTAGCCTCCATCTGACCGCGCGTAAGCTTTACCTCCTTCCAGAATATTTTCTTCATGCTTCTGTGATCTTGTTATTAACTTCTGTAATGCGAGCCAATTGTGGGGTAGGGAGAGGTGGGTGGCATTTGTCATGTCATTGATGTACAGTTACGCCGGACGCCACATCATGTTGACAGTTGCGTTAGTGTTTCGCATTCTGAACTATGATTATGTTTTTTGTTTATTTGCAACCACTCCTACAATTAATAATGTTAACTTTTCTATAAAAGAAAAAAAAAAAGATCCATTTTTCTAAGCGTTAACGTGGAAAAACTAGAAACTTAGTGTTGGATAAATTTTGATGTTGCTGTCCCTTAGAGTCTTATACTCGCATTTTGAACTTACCAAACTTGCCATCTACCAGAAAATGGGTTTCGCTTTAAAGCAAAAAAATCAGTCTTTCACTCCTGTTCCATCTTACACAATAGACTGGTAACACTTTGGCCTCCGAGCGACTCGTTATATGATATGTTTTTAACATCCTTGAAAATTCACATACGAGTTCGCTTGTGAGTGCGAGTGTACTGCCACTTCCTACAAGTGTGTTTACGTTGTTACAAGTTAAATGATGGAATGAAGTGGTGGAAGGTGTCGATGAAGGTACAGTTTACATAAGAATTATTGGCTTGAAAATGAGTCGATGATGTGAATCTTCGTTTTGATGAACATTTCAGGAAGGCCCATTTGCACAACCTCCATTATGTATGCAAATCATATGACTATGAAGAATAATTAAGAGAATTGATAAGACACAAATTCTGACTTGCATTTGACTGAGAAGTCGTCAGAATAATACGAATGGTCACCTTGTGAACACCAGTGTAAACAAACCCAAGAGATGTTGCTTCCTGGGTTCCAGTAAGCGAGAGGAACATCAGGTTATGGCTTTTACCCTCACAAATTGGAGGTCAATAGACGACGATTTTACAGGCACAGTTGGCGCGCTTGTTAAGTATGTTTCACCACTAGGTAATTCATGACATGAATATCTTAATAAGCAACTCTGTGAATGAGGTGATTGCGAACTTGGATCAGCGAAAGCGTCAGGACGTCGGAGCAGCTGACGGCCAGAGATGGTCGTGTAAAAAAAAAACCCGGCCCCCTTCATGGCGGATAGAATATGACAGGTACAACTAGAGTGTGTATAAAGTTTTATGGGTATACTGCCGGGAAGAATTAGCATTAGATCATTCATGTTATTGGTGGCTTGATGACGTGGATGGAGGAGTTGGGCTCTTGAGGGAAAGGGAGAGGAGTGGTAGGAGAGTATGTACAAGGCCACCACCAGTCACCCTTACTTGTGCTACTCGTTCAGGAGGAAAAGAAGGAGCTCCGCTCTCTATCCTGACGGCCTCGCTCGGCCACTTGTCCTTCCCATGTCCCGCTGACCTGAAGGATATGTTGATAGGATAATCACGGGATACTCGGAACATTGACTCGGAACTATATGTATCTGGTCCTTTGTATGAAGAATGTAGTGATGACTACCCAGGGCAACGGTATGCAGGAAAGGCTGATTGTCAAGAATGTTGTTGTTTCTACTGTAGCATCATTCATGGGCTCAGTGCAATCCTTAGTCTTTTAAAAACGCTCAGTGCTTGACTTCGATACTGGTAAGATAAGCTTAAGACGCATGAAGGTCTTTTACTCTCTCCCTCAATCCTCGTGTGTGTGTGTGTGTGTGTGTGTGTGTGTGTGTGTGTGTGTGAGCGTTGTAATCATAGCCAGTACTGTTTGTTTATGTATACATTAGAAGTTTCATCAAGACAAAGATAATATCCATCTTGGACAAAGAGTAGGACGGCAGCTGGCTGAACGTGTGTCCCTAGATACAATTTTAACGATCGTACGCACTTCAAGACAGAATGACTTAGTGACTGAACTATATATATATATATATAGGAATCTATGAAAGCTCTTGGACGTGTAATGGAAAACTTCTGAAAAATTGACTCGTGTAACTAAAACATAACGGGCTACCAACGGGTTCACGTACTTGGGAAGGACGTGTGTGGTCTCACTGCACAACAGGTGCTTTAGATCCACAACGCATTGGTTCTTAGAACGAACATCAGACCTTTACCTTCCCGTGAACCATGATATTACGGTTGAAGATCAAGAAGAATAAGGCGGTGTTACATGGGAGGAAATATTCAAGTTATCTGTTCCCATTAACCCCAAGAGTCCAGATATTAAAAAAATAAATGAAAGTAATCGTAAGGTGAGCTTGGCACCTCCGCCACGCTGAAGTATCCCCGAAAACCGTATGTAATCACACCTTGAGCCAGTCTCATTAAAGAGATATTGTAGCTCTTGGGGAAACACGTCTCTTATCTCTTATCTTCCCAACCTAGAGGTTCGTTCATGGAGCTGTAGCCACTATGGATCTTCCTGGGTTCTCGAGAGACATGTTCGTCCTTGCGAGAACCCGACAGGCACCTCATCATCAACATATCATAAGAAAACGACAGAGTTCTTAATAGATGAAGCTGAAATACCTATCACAACCGGAAAGGAGGGCATTTGGGAAGGTTCTTCGAGCGAACGAAGACCAAAGACGGGAGTTCGGAGAGCTATGGTTCTCGTGAACAGAAGAAGCCGACGACGTCCCGTTGAGCCCATGGGCTTCACACCTCCTGCAGCGCCTCCCGTTATTACCAGCGGCACGAGTTTGATGCCTCCGTTAGCTCTGTCAGGGCACCGCCCGGTGAGGTAGCGTCAGCCGGGGAGCAGGGATAGATAGTGTAGGGGGTATTGGCACAAAGGAGGAGTGAATGTGGGACGAGGTAAAGGCTGTTTGTGGCATACTTTTCATGTTGGGAGTCAAGCTGATGGGACAATCCCGGCCACTGGTATCCCATGCTAGGTTGCTGCTGGGATAACCCCTTCATTGGTGTCCTAAGCTTTACCTAATAGTTCTTGGGACAGTCCCAGCCAATAGTGTCCTAGCCCTGTCCTGCTGGGACAGTTTTCGACCGCCAATGACAGAAGTACGGTATCATGCAACTGATAGAATGTATATAATCAACCTGAAAGACAGCTTATGCAGAGTCTAAACTGGTTTTAGATTAATGTGATGAATCTATTACAATTACTTACACCTTTCTCATGATGCTGACATTAATGCAAACATTCATTTCCTCAGTAATCGACAAAACTAAAAGACAAATCAACAAAAGATAGATAATGTTGAATTATGTTATCAATTAGCAGGTGCAACAAGATAGGTAAAGATAACAAAGACAGTTGATAATGATAATTGACCTTATATGCATACAGGTCGTTATACCGTGTCATTGCCTCTTGACCTTCGTGGAAAGGGTCATTTGTAAAGGTTTATGAGACAAGTGAATGTCAAATATAGAAAATGGAGCTCTTGTTTTCGCGACAGTTTGTTACATATGGGAAAATTGGCCGAGTTTATAATGGCGAGACCATATGGTGTATTGGGAAACAAGGGGAGTTATTGTGGTAGTGTACCAGGGGAGAGACAGACGGGCTGGGGTGGCAGGGAGGGAAAGAGACGGTCAATATTTACTCGGATCCTGAGTGCTTGAGGGCAGGTCTTCTGCCACACCAGTGTATCAGGTCCCACTGGTTACGTACGGCTTAGGACAAGACAAATGGCTGGCGGTACCCATGTCTTGTGCTTGTTTCTCAGGAATTTCTCACGTGGCTTTGTCTTTCGTGGAAAATATTTGTTTATGAATAAATTTGTTGATTTCTCAGACTAGTTACTGTTATGATCTTGATGAAAAGCTGTGTAATCTTACTTGTTGACTGCTTGCAATAACCATTATTTTGTTGACGACGAAGGAATTGTAGGCTATAGTTATTTCGCTGAATTATATATATATATATATATATATATATATATATATATATATATATATATATATATATATATATATATAGCCCTAGGACTCCTTTTCCGGTGCTCTAGCGGTATCAAAGCTGCGCTACAATCAGCAGCAAGTAAATATGCTCCCTTGGACTGAAAATTTCCTTTTCGTCATCTGATGATGACACAACCTCGCCGGAAGTGACTCTTCACACGAGTGAGAAGCAATCTTCAGCAGCAGACAGAAAGGAGCGCACTGTTGGTGAGGACTTCACTCTAAGAAGGTTTCGGGGATATATATATATATATATATATATATATATATATATATATATATATGGAGCGGGGGGCTGGAAATCCTCCCCTCTCGTTTTTTTTTTTTTTTTTTTTTAATTTTCCAAAAGAAGGAACAGAGGGGGCCAGTTGAGGATATTCCAAAAAAGGCCCAGTCCTCTGTTCTTAGCGCTACCTCGCTAACGCGGGAAATGGCGAATAGTTTAAAAGAAAGAAAGAAAAATATATATATATATATATATATATATATATATATATATATATGCGTGTCTCTAACTTTGTGCGTATGTGAGCGTGTGGGCCCAGCAGCACACACCGGCCGCTCTGCCCAGCTTCGGCTCGACCGATCTCCTGATAAGCCGAATATAGCCATAAAATTCTTCACCAACGTCAGCAGCCGGAAGAAAACTCATCCCAGGTACCAGGCGACAGAAGGAGCAAGTTAGCGTGGCGCAATGGGTTAAGGGAGGATGTGGAGGGAGTCTAAGCGGTAAGGGAAGGTCCCTTTGGTGGCTAAGGGGGGGGTACAGGCAACATATACTAGGTACCAAAGGGATAGCAGTAGTGTCATGAGTGGGTACAGAGATCCTCGAAGCCAAGGTCTTATTTCTCATGACTCATTACAATGAAACAGTTCACGGTGACTGAAAAGCGCATACCAAAATAAAACGCCAAGATAAAGACCCTTGTAAAAGACGCTTGTAAAAGAACCTAGTCAGAGGACCTTGTAAATGAACCGAGCCAGATATCATCTTTACCCAGAAATGAGAAGACGAGAGAAAAGCAGTAACATTGTTCTCTGTAGGAGGTCAGCCAATCTTGAATACTTTTGCTTGATTCGCTGTTTCGCACCGCTCGACTCACTAGACCGTTTGAGCCAGCACGATCACTTAGAGACAGTTATGTAATCATGACATACAAACTACATTATCATAATAAAGTGTGTTTTTGATACTGAAGAATTAGAATAAATTGTCGGTTACTGAAGGAATGATCAACGTTGATTTAATAATTGCTGTCAATGATGCAACGGATCTGTTGAGGAAATGACCGGGTTTCACTTGTTTGTCAGTCGAAAATGAAACGCCGTTCAGTTCGTAATTCACTCTCGATTTGATGTGTTGCCTCTGTTAAGGCTAGTGTCCCTGTCTTTGCTAACAGTGTTGTGTGTGAGTGCTGTCCTGCCTCTGTGGAGCTTCGACAAATGGTGAGTACCCGCTGTCGAATATAAGGCAGAATAGATAAAAATGGAATAGTGTTGGAGTAAAGGCAAAATTATGGTCATGTTATATCTGACATCCACATGAGAGGTTAGTAACTGTTACTTATAATCATTTTGATGGAGTGGTTGTAAATATTATTATATGTTTATGGTGAGTAAAGCATTCAAGTTTAGCTTTATTATGCCTGACTATTTACACAGTAAATTGGGCTTCACCTTTCGTTGACGATTGAAGTACCCATTAAATATGGGATGATCATCATTACGCTGTATAACTAGACCGAACTAGAACTAGACAGTAATGATCAAGGAAACTGTTACACATAGAAGTAGATCAGTGACACACACACACACACACACACACACACACACGAGCTGCCGTTGTGCGGTGTTCAGCGTTCCGACCCTTCAATGTGCCGGACCCAAGTTCGAGTCCCAGACCGGGAATCTATGCTATTCGAACCCACGACCCTCTAGAATACATACGAGGGGTTGTTCTTTAAGCCATAACTACATCCAGTGAGGGGTGCGCGCGCGCATGTGTGAATGTAACTTAAAAGCCGATTCGATTGTGCAATTAGTAGTCGAAAGATAATCAATATCTAAAGTTAGTAAACGGTGATTGAAGAGATGTCTAAATTCCTTCTGGATGACTTTTCAGTCTTAGATCTCCAATGTTCCGCCCATCACACTGTCACAATGCCCCACCACGCCCCAACACACAAATCAGAAGCCCCACCACGCCCCACCACGCCCACCACGCCCCACCACACAGGGCAGGAGCCCCACCACGCCCCACCACACAGGGCAGGAGCCCCACCACGCCCCAGCACACAGGGCAGCAGCCTCACCACGCCCCAACACACAGGGCAGGAGCCCCACCACGCCCCAACACACAGGGCAGGAGCCCCACCACGCCCCAACACACAGGGCAGCAGCCTCACCCAGCCCCAACACACAGGGCAGAAGCCCCACCACGCCCCACCACACAGGGCAGCAGCCTCAGACCGCCCATCACACAAGACACCCATGGGACTCGTCAACACAGCATCACGCCCTGATCGCCTCGCTCTATTCCCGTTTGCCTAATTAAGTCCCAGATATGCGGCGGGTGGGAATGTGTTGGAATTGACTGTACATTGTCCCCGTTGATAGCTGGGACAAACCCACCCTCTCCCTACCCCATCCATCAACTGTCAGCAACTCCCTTACGCTGGTTACGACACAATACGAAAATTGGTCTTCGACCTAAGGGAACGAGAATATTCTACTCTGTGCCACTGTCGTAGTCAAAAGTTCTGAAGTTTTCCTTTCCACCAAATATTCATTTTCACAGTTTCAACTCAACCACATGTCCGTGTTTATGTGCAATTTCTGCCAAACATCTATTTCATTTTTGGTTTTATCAAATCTTTATTTCCATGCTTTTGACTCTGCCATACATCTATCTATAGTTGTTCATTCTAACAAAAGTCTGTCAAGAAGTTTCTAACTCTACTGAACGTGTATTTTGAACTTTTCCTCACTGGCAAACATCTATTTATAGTTTTCCTTTCTACCAAACGTGTACTTTTTAGCCAACGGACATTTGTTCACTGCTGAAACCCATAACAAGACAGTCAAGGCATAAGCTATGGCCACTGTGGGCATGCAGAGCCTTCATTGTTGGGAGGGGTGGAGGCATAGTTCGAAAACTCTCTCGCGTACATGTATGTTCTCCTTGAGGAAGTCTACGAGACGGGAACATAGAGCACAGTCTTGTACAGAAGTTATGATGTATCATGATGCACAGACTGTACATTTTGTTCAGACAGGGATGTACAGTAAGAGAGAATGCTATGATAAACATTGTGTGAAAGCAATGAACATACCAGATAGATGTTTGTCATTTATGTACATAGAGTGTAACCTTCAGGCGAGTGTACACACCACACAATCCTTGAGACTTCAACAGGTACATGAGAAAAGTCTCAGTTCGCTAGACCAACACGGTATCTTGTGTAGGAATTAATATCTTTACCTGTCCCTTACTGCCGTCACTGCCGATCACCTCCCGTATGTATGGCAGCCTTGTTGTATTGCTCTCTCCCGCTCGCTGCTCACGGCCAGAAACCTTCGATAATACGAGATTGCGGGGTAGTTAAGTGCTCATACACCAGTCACAGGCGCACATCCCTGAGGAAGCATCACTCTGTAGTGCACATAGCAAACAGTCGTCGACGGCAAAGATGGTCGAGGGTTCGATACACAGAGAAGTAACGTTGTAACGCATAGCATGGAGCCGTGGCCCGTCTAGCTCAAGCGTAGGTTTTCCTAAAGCTGCGCGTCTGCTAACCAGCGGAAACTGGATTCTGCACTTAGCAGGACGATTCATTTGCATGTAGATGCGAAAACTCAAATACACAACACGGCAGATGTAATCTTGACTTCACAGTTTCTTTCATTCGACATTTTGAATTCTTCTCGTATGGAAAGGATTCCAGTTTCAGCCTGTGACAATAAGGTCCCTTCTCAAGATATTAAAGTGCTATGGTCTAGAGTTGTGCTGTTACGGTCAAGGAACAAGGGATGAACATGATAGTGAAAATAAAGTCAAAAGTAAAATATTCAAAGTTCTTTTATGGTTCCTTGAACTGCATGATTACATATATGGCCCAGTGACCAGAGAGCAGTGAAACTCACTATATGACAGTACTCAGACATCGAAGTATGCAGTGATACGAGAGGGAAATAGTATTGCTCTTAATGATGGGAGGATTGCACACATTCACTTCCCTTTTGAACAAAATTGTTTATCTCACGAGTAAAATGAGTCAATCCTGGATAGACGATCTTGACTGGAGGAGGTTCAGGTTTTCAATGAAAAGAATATCTATGTTTCAAATGCTATTCTATCTTGCCAGCAAGTTGGCTTGGCTCTCCAGCTTGACCTCTCCATCAAAGTGACCATCTCTATCTAAACCTTCCTTCCCTCATGTTTAGCTTATTGGCGGGAAATCTTCAGGTCTTTCATCGTGTTTATTATCATTCATCCATCATCAATTTCTCCTTCGTGTTGTCTCCCTTTCTTTTTGTCTATATTAGTCTTTTTTCCTGTTTTCTTTCTTTCGTATAATAAGGTTAATGAAACGAAATATAGTCTTCGAAAAACTTATATTTTTCTTTTCTTCAGATTGAAATCTTATTATTTTCTCTACAGCTATGGTCCCTTAGTTTCATTTTCTCCTTTATATTTCCTTTACCTTCCTGCTCCAGGACTTCTGTGGAGCTCTCGCAGCGCTCAGGAAGCCAGCCAGGAATTAGTCATGTACGAAGGATGTAAGTTTTAGAAAGTGCGCGTGGTTAGATCATCCACTGATGAACGGGACCAAGACCATTTATAGCCGGATTTTATAGCGGAGTATAATATATTCTGAGGAAATTATTCACCTTCCCCTTCGAGTGATAATCTGTAGCGGGTAAAATAACTATTTCAGGTGGTATTCAGGCAGAGCAAATGTAAATATGAACGGCATTAATTGGTTTCAAAATATATTTTTGTATATAGTTTTGTATGTAAGTTGCTGTGTCAATGTATATTTTAGCTCGTGTTTAAATTTTTTAACAGAAATTGAATGATTTATACGAAAATTGTAATAGAGGGAACTAACAGTGCTTGATTGACACAAATTGTTTTATGGACACAGAGGTCATTCATTTCTTGTAACCTTATCCTCTTTTAGCAATTTGTGCTTCATGCTTCGAACAGTTATCTTCAGGTTTAGTGATAAATACGCTGTAAAGTTGTTTCCAATTTTTTATTAATCTAGATTTAAGTTATATATTTTCCTACGTGTCTAGTAAGTTATGTACAGAGGGACCTAGTTAACTTGTATGGATATAGTTTTCCATGTCTGTTCCATTGGCTTAAGTTCCCTCTTCCCCTTTCTAGATCGTATATTGAGCCTGTAATTATGTGAATTTGTTTCACACACAATGCTTTAAATTACCAATGAAATATTGGCTATCATCCCTCGTAAAATCCCATTGAAGACCATCACAGCTCTTGAATGATATTGGTAAATATTTCCCATTTGGCTCGTCATACTGCTCCAGGAGTCTGCTCATTGTGAGGCGCTCATCTAAAACCCTCCTGACAATGAGGTTCTAATGTGAACTTTTCTGTTCCAGACGACACCAGAGAGTGGATCTTTCATCAAATAGCCTCCAAGATTTGGACTCCCAGCAGACAGGCCCCACCAGTATGAAGACCCCTAACCGACATGCCCTAGAATGAGGTCTGTCAACTGACGGGCCCCAGAACGAGGACCCTGGGAGACAAGCTCCCAGACGCAAATCCCACCAGAGAAACCAAAGAATGAGGACCCCCAACAAACAGGTCAGTGAATGAAGAGCCCTAACAGACTTGCCCCAGAATGACGACCCCCAACAGACGGGCCACAGAATGACGACCCTACCCTCATCAAAGAGACCTTAGGTGACGACTCTCTACAGACAGGCCCCAGATGACGACTCAGGACAGACAGACCATAGAATGAAGGTTTCCCTTTCCTAGTGCACGGTAGACCAGTGAAATCATTAAGCGTACTACACTAGGGTTTTATTACTGTAATTACAGGGTGATGCGCTTGGATGCATGTTAGTGTGGCAGCACACACACACACACACACACACACACACACACACACACACACACAGTATTACCCAGACAACGATTGTATAATTTCAATTACACCCTGGTGGAAATGAGTCATAAAAGTGCTAATCGAGCGACAATTTACGTATCATTTATCTATTTGTGTGTTATCTATTTGTTAAAAAAGTAGGAAAGTTTATTTCCTTCAGGATAATGCTTTTATCACTATCGTCATGAAAATATAAGTGATAAAATGGAACAGAATTATAAATCTCTACATTTGTCTTGTATAGCTTCCCATTCTTGTGTGATATCATGCTATCGTGTATCCAAGATGGTAATGTTGATATGATTTTGATATAAACTTAGATATCATAATGACGCTATGGAAGCTTTGCTATCTTAGGACCGGTGGAAATAGGTTGATGATACATTGCTCAAGCGTGTCATCACAAGACAACTCTACGGGATTTTCTTATACTTTTTCAGTCGTTTATATTCAGGACATTGGTTCGAGACTCACCATGGTTCGAGGCATTCGTGAGATTATAGCTCGAGACTTTCTATGATCCATGGTATCGAGATAGTGATACAAAACTCGTCACGGATTTAATCATTCATGTGACAACGGTTCGAACTTCCCATTGGTTTATTTCATCCATGAGACAGAAGTTTTAGGTTCTCTATAATTCATGACTTCCGGTGCACAATGATTAGAAATTACCGGTAGTTTATGGTATCAAAAAGACTGTTTTCAGATTCTTCATGGAGTAATTTTTTCCATGAGTTAGTAAGTGTTAGCTCTTTGGCTTACCATGATTCACTTACTGCACGAAACAGTAGTTCGGAACTCCTTCACTTGCTATCCCTACCAGAGAGGTTCTTTGTACCCAATGGTTCATAGCATTTCCCATCGAGCACGTCATTCATGGGAAGGTGAGGAGCTTCGAAGTTTCCCATGATTCTTCTTATCCGTGTATCAGTAATTCAAACCTTCCTTCTCTGAATCGGTGAGACTAATCAGTGAGATGATTAACAGTCTGAACCAGGTCCTTTAGTTTGAGAAAATTGATGCATTACTGAAGAAAACTAGTTGCCCTAGTGAGATCAACTAGCAGTACTACTGACGTGAACTAGTCCTTCTAGCGAGAGGATCTAGATATTCAAGTGAGATGGACGAATTGATTTGGTTAGATAAACTTGCTTCTTTGACGATATAAACTAGCTGAGCTTACTTTTTAGTGTCATTGAAATTACCTTAGCAAGAACTGAGTTATCAAACTTTGTCTTCCCCTCCGCAATATAGCATATCCGATTTGTGATAAATGAGTTTGATATCTCATATATTTGGGAAGGAAATCAACTAATTCCATCGTACCCCTTACATAAGGGAGATCATCTTGAAATTCCACCCCATAGTCTCATCTAAGGTGTTCCTGGCATCCCCTTTTGAGTCACCTCCCATAGGATGGTCAAGGGTGCACTATAACCTCGCCACTGTTACGGCAGAAATGAAGATTAATTTCAATTTTCTCTCGAAGTCTTTTAATCCTGGTTTTTGTTTTAACTTTTGTGCATAGGAGTCAACTGAGCAGGAGATCCAGGGCTTCCAAGGGTGTATGTGTGTGTGTGTGTGTGTGTGTGTGTGTTGGGGAAGGGATGGAAGTGCTGTGTATGTGTACGAATGTGTAGGTATACGTGTGAGGACCCAGGCGGGGCCGCTGGTGGCCGTAATGGAGCCATAAAATGCCCGGGGCGCTGTGCCGACCCTCCTCGGCCTACAAGGGACACGCATCCTCCCTCCTACCCCGCCACCATCACCACCATCCCCCTGCTCAGGACCTGCCGCCCTTGGCCCTCAACATACCGGGTTGGCTGGGATCCCACGTGAACTGTGTAAGCAGAAGTCATAAGAGAAGGACGTAAGCCAGAGACCCCCTGGGGCAAGGCTGTCGATGGTCTTCGTCCAGTAGGTGACCTCAATCTTTCTATGAGCAACAGCAGAAGCAGCAGCTGCGGCGGAGGTACCATCTAGCACCTGCTGCCCCAGGACCAGGTAGAGGGGGGTCTGTGGGCAGATTGTGGTGGACCGCTGGGCCAGGAGAACCCTGGACCCGTGACGGTACGACGCGTCGGCCGGTTGGAGGCAAAGAGCAGACTGGTGGCTGGACCAAGAAGACCGGATGGTTCCTGGACATGGGAGGAAGAAGACACGTTCAGGGAATGGCTGGACCGTAGAGAAACGGACATGCGGAGCTGTCGTGGGATAACCGACGGACCACCGAGTCAAGGAGGAATACCAGAAGCATTCCTCTCACCACAAGCCGGTGACAAAATGGCGACCGTGAACTTAAAAGAAAAATTAATCTTCCACACTATTTTTTAGGAGAGTTTTCCTGTCCCTATTGCCCCAACGTCCTTGGTGACGTGATCCTTAAGAGCGGAAACTCCAGCGAGAAGCAACTGGTTTCATCATAATGCGGCTTGGCATGGGAAAACCTGGCCTAATGCCTCAGAGACCACCTTCCCGCCAAAGAACAAGGCGAAACATGGAGACATTCTCTCGCGCCGGCGCTTGGGAAAGGTCGCCAAGATGGCGAAGTTGTGGCAGGAGTTTTACAGCTCATCTGCCTCGGAACAATGAAGGTGAGCCGAGGATGGCCGCAGTACACAGGTTCCAGCAAGAACGATATCTTCTGCCACATATGAACAAACTTTTTACCCGCGTGGTTTTGACGGTCGTCACCTGCAGTTTCCCGCCAAATTGACTTGCTCACGGCTCACCTTAGGGCCCATGTATGTTTAAAGTGCCACTGCTTCTCTTTGTTGTTGGTCTTCTTGCATGGCGCTCCTCTACATCTCAATGCTTCATCACGTATTGGTTCATTCTCTCCTGAGTTCAAGATTTCTTCTAATACCATTAACAAGAAAAGCATTTTCCTCGAAGCTACCCGGCACATAAAGATCTTGCCTGAGGAATCGAAAACTGAAAACTTATTTTGTTGCTTGAAACCAAGACCAAAGTTTAGAGTCCTTTTCTTGCTTTAGTCTCGGTTTCGAGCAAGAATCTGTTGTAGTTCACTCATAACAATCATGAAGACAACCTTCGTTAACATTCATTGATGTCTAATAATGCTGCCGTGGTAATTATGGTCATATTTTATCGTTACACACTGCCGGTATAGTCATTATCGACCGTAGTTATGTTGTGTTCTTGATGCTATCAGTTGCTGTTGCTTATTATTGTTTTCACAATTTATCAGTTGTTACGGTGCATTACTTGTTGATCATGAAATCACAATTAATTGGCAGTGGTCTATTAATGCCGCCTTTTTATGGGTTTTTGGACACTTTTTTTGCTCATGGTGATGTCTGCATTTAATTCAATTATTCTAAGGTGAAGGAAGTATATCATACGTTTGGTCTAAATTGACTGGAATGATTAATCTACGTTAGTTTAAGATATAATGGACGAGACAGTGGAAGATACCCCAGGATTTTGGGAATCCGATGTCATAGGTCAAGATGTGTGTGATTCGTGTCAACAGCTTTTTTTTTTAGTCTCATTTGGCAAACCAGATGGCACGAGGAAGTCGTTCATGCTTCTTCACAGGCATCGAGGGACTCGATTCAGGCTGTGATCCAGCAGTAAGACAGTACACAATAATCTTTCCCATTGGGACAATGATCATCCAACGACACATTTAGTTGTGTGAGAAAGATGGTTCACTAATACGCTACGATAGTTAAGGATTTTCAGTACAGCCTGCTGACAGAATACCTTATGAAACGATATCCTATTATAACCAAACATTATGATTATACGGGGAATAGTAAGGTCAGTAGGCTGTGTGTGTGTGTGTGTGTGTGTGTGTGTGTGTGTGTGTGTGTGTGTGTGTGTGTGTGTAACGATTTGCCTGGTCAATTCTAGCACGGGCTCTTGTCAATTACACCCTGTTCTCTGGGTGCCATTACTGGTGAGGGTGGGGGTATGTGTGACTGTTAATGTATTGAGGTTCAGTATGTTGACGTGTGTGTTGTGTGAGATGTGTAGTTAAGTGATTTGTTTTCTTCATAGTTAACTTCCCTATGATATCCGATGGTGGTTTCTTGTATATTTAAACTATAATATGAGTGACAGTCTTAAGAGGCGACTAATTCAATTCTGATATTATTTGTTCATATGAATGTATTTCTGTAGCCACAAGAACTGGTGTTTATTAGAGGCAATTAATGTAAGTATGTTGAATTCATTTCCTAAGCTGCTCCGTCTCTCCCTTATCTAATGATAATGTATATGTATGAGTTTCCTTTGGGTTTAGGGCATCTTTTGTACACCTGAGCTTTTTTGTACATATATAATCTTCTTGTTACTCTTTTGTTATGCAAATTCCAAACATTCTTATGCAAATAAGCTTTTAGATCTTTGTCTTACTGGAGATGTATATATCCGTTTAAACTCCTTCGAAACGGAGCTTTGTCTACGTAATTTTCTTGGGATGCATATTAGCTCTTCCTACTGAAATTTGTTCGCCTGTAAGAGAGCAAGGAGCTTGTAGTGCGCCCTCTGAGACCAGGGAACACCTGGCGAACCTCCGCCTGAGGTACACAATAAAACAATTAAGATGATTGGAACACCGAGTGACGGATATCCCTCTCTGTCTATATGTAAAGTGATCAGTATACATACGTGTGTATATATTTCTATGTGTATATGTACGTATATCTCCGTAATTGTGGATGGATCAACCTCTCCTTCTTCTGCTGTCAACAGCGGTGTTCCTCAAGGTACTATCCTGTCTCCTACGTTTTTCCTGCCGTTTATCAACGATTTCCTGTCTTCAACAGATGGCCAGATGCGCGCGTACGCTTACCACTCAACACTTCATTTCTCTCCTTGTCAGATCCGCTAAATCTTATTTTGCTTTGACCTACGTCTTGTTTATATATATATATATATATATATATATATATATATATATATATATATATATATATATATATATATATATATATATTATATATACCATTGTTGCCCCTGATAAGGCAATGTTGTAGTTGGTGATACAGCTATAGTGATAGTGACGCAAGAGATGCTACACTTTATGCTCCCTGTTGCTTTCTCTGTCACTTCTACTTCTATAAACTGTCCATCCCTCGACAGCGCTTCTTTTCCAACCTGCCATTAGCTGTCACCCTCTCCTCGTTCCCAACTCTGCTCCACTTGTCAGAACTCTTTCATTTTTCCATTTCTTATTGGTCCACTCCGGCCACCCCCTCTGAGCGTCCTCTGTTTCTGATCCTTCTCTATCTTTACGTGTGAACTCAGACATTGCAGCCATCTTTGTTGGTGTCCACAAAGCTCCCTGATCCTTCTCTTTCTGTACGTGTGAACAAGGACATCTCGTCCGTCTGTCTGTACGTGTCAGCAGGACCCCCACCTTTCTGTCGCATCCCATGAAAATCCCCTTAAAAGATTGGCTGTGAGTGGGTCGGTTGTGGTGAGGCAGGGATCCCAGGGGCTGCCTCGCACACAAGTCAACAATTAGTTCCGTTGTCGTCGCGGTGGTCAGCCTACCTGACCAGGAAGCGACGGGAGACACGACAAGGGTACTGATGGTGACAACAGGGGCGTATCTAGGGAAAAGTAGTGCCTATGGCAAGCTCTGAAATTGCGCCCCTGGCTTGATTAAAAATGCACATACAGTGGATGTATATAGAAATATACACAATGTAATTATAAACTGTTGAAGAGTTAGGCCAAACTTTAATCTATATAAACTCTTAAGGACTTAATGACTTATTTGATCAAAATTGTAACGTAGAAGTGGTAATGCAACTGATAGTAGCAAAATATTACTGCAGTTGAAAAGCAGGCGAGTTTTGTTTTTATCTCACAAAACGAAACCGTTAAAGATGTCACTCGAGCAGCATATGTCAGAAAAAAAACCTGTTGAGTAGCGCCCTCTTCAAGCGGCGCCCAGGGCACCTGCCCTACCTACCATACCCTAGATACGCCACTGTAACTATTGCCTACAATTTTTGGCATTCTTCTCAGAAAATTGATTTCCTTTAAAAACTCATCATAAGAAGTATTTTTCATGCTGAGTACAAATCTGGTATTAAGATGTCGTTTAGTCGTCTTTATGACATTTATTTAAACTGTTAAATGAAGTCAATTTTGAAATATTTTCTGCTCCTTTGCATCGTATTTACTGGGTATGTATCGGTAAATGTGAGCATTATGATATATTTTCCATGAGTTATTCAAGTATAGAAGTGTTTGAATATCTTATCTTTCAATTTTAAAACAAAAAGTTTTTTGAGCTACCTACCATACCCTAGATACGCCACTGGGTGGCAAGGAGGACGTCCCTGTGTGGGAGAAAGGTGTCTGGTTAGATGTAGGGGCAGGAAGAAGGGGTTTAGAAACAGAAAGGGGGCAATAGTGACTAACTGAAGAGGTTCTAGCCAGAGAAGGGGGACGTCGACAAATGCAAGAAGAGGTTTTATCGATCTATAAGGGTTTCAACCAATAGGAGAAAGGGTTATGGCTTAGGAAGACGTCAGCCAATGGAAGGAGTTCTAGCCTGCTTTCCGGGCGACATCCAATGGTAGAAAAGGTTCTTTCCAGCATTTCTGGCCACATATAGAGCGTCAGCCAATGGCAGAAGATGTTCCAGCCAGTTGAAGGGACGTGGAAGGTTTAGTGATGGTGACACCAATAGGATGCTGGTGAGTGAAGAGTAGGGGGTCGCAAGGTACCGCAGGACTCCTGAGAAAACGTGAGGGTATGATTTCTCTTGTGGGAGAGGAGGAGGGGGAATACGCGAAGAGCAGAGTCCTGAGAGAGAGAGAGAGAGAGAGAGAGAGAGAGAGAGAGAGAGAGAGAGAGAGAGAGAGAGAGAGAGAGAGAGAGAGAGAGAGAGAGAGAGAGCAATGAGGCAGGGCTTCCTGGCTATATAGATGGCTGACTGGGCATATGGATCGCTTTCTTCAACACTTGGGTGGCACACTGAGTGCATGGTTGGCGTTCCTGTCAGTTGACTGGATAACTGGCTGAGTGACTGTGACTGATTGATCGCAAGATCGTTCCTGGTTGATTGGTTACCTCAGTGGCTGCGTTTGATTGGTTGACATAATGATTCATCCTTATTAGTCAAACGCTTTCAAGATTCCTATCTAATACACTAACCGAGGCTCTCTGCCTGGTCAGTTAGCTAAATACTTAATTGCTTGGCTAATAGTTCCTTAGTTTTACGCTGGTTGTTCATTGGTTAGTTGGTTGTTCAGCTATTTAGCTGGAAGGAACCCATTTTACTGGTGATGGTTTAGGTATGGTGTTCCAGCAGATACGTGTTACCCGCTGTGGTGGTGGAGGTAGTATTGACGGCCTCCTAGTGTGGTAGTGGTGGCGGAGACATACCTAACGTACCTTAACCCACAGGGAGACTCACCTACCAAACGGCCAAGGCTCTGTGATGAAATACCACCTTGAGGAACGACCAGGAATCATTACTATAACCACCAATAGTAGTCCACCAGAACCCTCCACGATCGCCACCATTATCTCAATAGCAACCACATCCCATCACCACCACTACTACCACTCCCTCTGTGGTTGAATAAGAAAGAGCACCCCCCCACCCCCCGCCACCACCACTATCATCACCAACTTCCCCATTCGCACCTCGAATACATGGTGCGACTACCACCACAGTTGACTACTGAGATCTGCCACTACCACCACCAGAGTCACTACCATGGGTCAACACCAGAACTCACCATGAAGAAGTACATGTCAACACCTTTTTCATCCCACAGGCCGCAGTCCCGACCATCCCTCGGCCGCAGCCCTGGCCATCCCTTGGCCGCAGGTCTGGTCAGCCCTTGGCCACAGATTTGGTCAGCCCTCGGCC